>NW_007247454.1:55703-84836 GCF_000164805.1 Carlito syrichta
AAAAAAAAAAAAAAAAAGGAGTTAAATGTCCAGACCCCCAGCTCCAACCCTCAGGGCTGTTGCCAGCTAGTGACAGAACAGCCCCCACGGCCACTCCTCTCCAGAAGCCACCTTGGCTGAACACTCTTCCACTGATGTAAGAAAGAAGGTGACATGAATCTTAGCTGTATAAGAAAAACTGGAATGTAATGATCCAGCTTTTATGTAAAACAGCACATCACTATGTGAAAATGTTAACAGCTATCTCCACCTCACAAAAAACAACTGAAGAGGTCATATTAAAGGAGAAGGTGAACAGATCAAGGTGCTATTATTCTAAAGGAAAAGGGGTGGAGGGTGAACTTCAACTTTTTTTTCCTGGAAGTGATCTTCATAACTGCACAAACACAAAATATTTGTTTTGAACACCTGGAACTAGCACAGACCAATATACACAGTCACAGACATACAACCCCAGTGCTGATTTCAAAGAGTTCTACCTTGTCCTAGCTTCAATATCGATGTAAGAATTCGGTGCCACAAAGTGGGTAACATCTGCAATGTGGACTCCGAGTTCCAGGTTGCCATCATTCAAGGTTCTGACAGAGAGTGTGTCATCCACATCTTCGCAGCCTTTGGGGTCAATGCTGAACACAAGGAGTGTTTTCCTCAAGTCTTTACGCCCTTGTTCCTCCTCAGGACTCACTGTCCAGGGGTGTTCAGGCGTGTTCACCGGCATCTCACACATCTGCACAAGAGGCTGAGTGTTCAATTCATGCCCCTCGTATTTCTATAAGAATGTGCTAATATTCTCAGTGTGATACACAGAAATCCATTCATTCCCACTGCCTTCTGCACCAAACTGTTTGTGTCTTTTGATCAATAATTATTTATAGGCCAGGTATGGTAGCTCAAGCCTCTAGTCCCAGCACTCTGGGAGACCAAAGTGAGAGGATTGCCTGAGCCCGCGGGTTCAAGACCAGCTTGGGCAACATGGTGAGACCTCATCTCTACAATAAAACCAAATATATATATATATATATTTATTAGGAGCCTAGGTGTCTCAGGTACTGTGCCAGGCACTGGAGGGTCAGGTCTCAACAGAAAAGACATGACCTCGAGAACTCTTACATTCTGCTGGGAAACATCTTGAAACTTTTACCAGTCTCTTTGGTTATGGTGGCTTGGAGCAAGAGTACAACATGTACCCCATTTTCAGTGATTCATTTGTTTAAATGTAATTGGCCTTTTAATTTAAGTCAAGCCCTGAAAATAAAAACAACATGTCCCAAATATCAAAAGCTTACCCCAACACTTTGGGAGGCTGAGGTGAGAGGATTGCCTGAGCCTGAAGGTTCAAGACCAGCCCGGGAAACTTGGCAAGACCTCATCTCTACAATAAATAAAAAAATTAGCTAGGCATGGTGGCACGTGCCTGTAGTTCCAGCTACTTGGAAGGCTGAGATGGATACATTGCCTGAGCCCAGCCAGTTGAGGCTGTGGTGACCGGGAGTGTGCCACTGCACTCCAGCCTGGGTGTCAGAGTTGAGACTCCAACTCAAAAAAAAAGAAAAAAAAGTTTACTTCTTAAAGACAATTTAAACAAGACCAATCTAGGCCATTTTCTCTCCATTACTGCCTGTTTAAGCCATCAATTTGCAGCTAAGTAGGCTAAAAGGGAAGAGAAAATTCTAGTTCTGTGAAGTCTAGTCTATATTTTATTCTAACATATTCACTAAGAACTGCCAAGAAAGTTAACAAATAATTTCTGGAAACTAATGTTCAACATAAAAATTTAATAGTGTAAAATATCCTAAATGTTTTGTTATGATAGCTCCTATTCTGTTAAAAATGATAATGAAAATAATAACACTTTTGCTGGGTACAGTGGCTCATGCCTGTAATCCCAACACTCTGGGAGGCTGAGGTAGGAGTACTGCTTGGGCCCAGGAGTTTATGACCAGCCTGGGTAACATAGTAAGACCCTGTCTCCACAAAAAAATTTAAAAAGTAGCTGGACGTGGTGGTGTGCACTTGTAGTAGTTCCAGCTACTTGGGAGGCTGAGGTAGAAGGATCGCCTGAACATAGGAGTTAAGAGGCTGCGATGAACTGTGATCATGCCACCGCACTTCAGTCTGGGTGATAGAGTGAGACACTGACTCAAAAAAAAGGAAGTAAGGGCCTGGCTTGGTGGCTCAGCCTATAACCCCAGCACTTTGGGAGGTCGACGCAAGTGGACTACCTGAGCCCGTGGGTTTGAGACCAGCCCGGGCAACTTGGCAAGACCTTATCTCTACAGTAAATAAATAAATAATTAGCTGGGTGTGATAGCATATTCCTGTAGTTCCGGCTGCTTGAAAGGCTGAGGCAGAAGGATCACTGGAGCTCAGCAGGTCGATGCTGGAGTGGCCATGAGCATGCCACTGCACTCCAGCCTAGGTGACAAAGTGAGACTCCAACTCAAAAAAAAAAAAAAGGAAGAAAGAAAGAAAACAAGAACACCTATACACTTGTGATGGCAGCACAAACAAGTCCAATTTTTCTGGAGAACAATCTATCAATATATAACAAAACTACTTTAAATCTTTTACGTCCTTTGACTTGGTCATCTTACTTTAAGGACTATATTCCAAGAGAATGACCAAAAATAAATAAAAAAGCAGAGTTTATAAAAATTTTTGAAGTAGGCCAGACTCAGTGACTCAGCCTGTAATCCCAGCATTTTGGGAGACTGAGGTGAGAGGACTGCCTGAGCCCGTGGGTTCGAGACACACCTGGGCAACTTGGTGAGACCTCGTCTCTACAACAAATCAAAAATTAGCTGGGCTTGGCAGCATACGCCTGTAATTCCAGCTACTTGGAAGGCTGAGGCAGAAGGATCACTGGAGCCCAGCAGGTCGAGGCTGCAGTGGCCGGGAGTGTGCTACTGCACTCCAACCTGGGTGACAGAGTGAGACTCCAACTAAAAAAAAAATTTTTTTTCGTGACCCGCCTGGGCAACTTGGCAAGACCTCATCTCTACAATAAAAATCAAAAAATTAGCCAGGTGTGGTAGCACGCACCTGTAGTTCCAGCTACTTGGAAGGCTGAGGCGGAAGGATCGCTGGAGCCCAGCAGGTCGAGGCTGAGGTGGCTGGGAGAGGCCACTGCACTCCAGGCTGGGCTACAGAGTAAGACTCCAACTCAAAAAAAAAAAAAAATTTTTTTTGAAGTAACATTTTTTATAATACTGAAAAATTAACCAGAACAATTGAGAAATGCTTAGGCAAACTAGGGCACATCAATATATAGGGTAATTTACCATAACTATTAAAAGTAAGTAGGCTGCGTCAATATATAAAAATAATTTTAAGTGAAAGAAGCAGAACAAAAAATAGTATATGCACACTATGAATATAGCTATGCAAGAATAATAAACAAGATTTATGAGGACTTTAAAAGACCATAAAGTGATGGAAACAGCCAATGTTTTGTGTTTATGGGGCTTTTGTTTTCTGTGAAGGTTATAAGAACTATCTCATAATGAGATGACTTTTGGCCCATGGGTCAGGATAGATGGATCCTCGAATCTGCTCCCTGTGGCTCCACACAGCCTCTGGTTGATGATTCTGGTCGGAGTAGAGCAAGCTGGGCCTATAACTAGGTGTCCTTGTAGCTGCTGGGGATGGACGCACACTGGCTTTAAGACACTGACTTATCATTTTTAAGCCCAGTTGGAAAACAGAAAGAGGAGGGAGCTGCAAGTCTGTAGAGAATGAACTCTACATGGGAGCTGACTTCAGCTGGTCCAAATGCAGAATACAGAAGAGTGAAAATTTTCCATTAGCTGTGCTTCAGACAGTGAATTGTTACATGGGACAAATATTTTTTTCTTTCTTAGTGATGAAAAAAATAACGCAAGCTAAAAGAAAACATCTGTCACTAGGCCCAAGGCCCCTGGAAAATCTGACCTGAGCTTCTGAGAAAGGTACAACTGAAATGCTGTTTTCTACTAGGATGGTGGCGATTTCTCCTTCCAGATCTCCAATTCTTCCCAAAACACGTACAAAATGTCCATTTGGATACACGGATGTTGACTCCCAGGAATCGATGCGCACAACCACCCTGAAGTCCTGCTCGAAGGGAAAAAGAAAACAGCCAGAGCTCAGGAGTTAAGTGGGTCGATTAGAAGTGTCAAACAAACAAGATAAACAGCACTGTGCTCCAGGGAGAGTGGCCAGTGTACAAATCAGAGCATGTGACAGGCTTGTGTTTTCCATCCTTCCCATTATAAATTGCCAGATGGGATGTAAGTAAGTGCTGGGCCCAGTGCTGTGAAAGAAGGCATTACCTCTCTACATCAAATGTGTGCACTGGAAATTTTAGTCAGAGAAGGGAGCCAAATGTCATATATTCTAGTTGGCACTTGAAATACAAGAGAAAAACCCAATTGTGCACAGTCCACATTGTTTTACAACGAAAGTCTCTCTCCATGTTGTGTGTGTGGGAGTTACTTTCAATTTTTTTGAAGTCTTAAGGTACTCTTTGGTGAGGAAGAAGGGATCAGTGCAAATTGAACCTCCATGGCCCCCAAATACCAGCAAATCATGGAACTGGAAGGAGTAACAGTTGCACCTGCAATAAGAGTTTGAGATGTAAGAGGTACAACAGCCAGGTTACTGGCTGCTCCGTATCTCATTTACAAATTGTAAAGCATCAGGTGAGTTGACAAGACAACACTGGCACTTTGCCATGAGTAAAGGTTAACTTCTAGCTTTCTTGTTTATGCCTTCTTGGATTCCTTCATGGATAATCAATTCTGTGAAGTACCACTGCATCATCCCTCCAGGGCAGAGGGATTATATTTCTCTATCACTCGCTCGAGGAAAGCTTGTTAGTGCTGGCAAAGCAAATCTATCGAAAGTTTCTGTGTTGGACAGCAGGATAATGTATGATCCCCGGCTGTCCTACACAGCTCTTTCTAGGACAATTTCTCTCTGGCCCGCATTTATTAACCATGAACTACTTAATGGATGACTCTTATATATTTAGAATTTTTAAAAAACAGTCTTAAAATGCCAGATGCCATCAATAATTTATTTCCTCTTAAACCAAAGAATTGACAGTGCTTCCTGGTCCTGTTCTAAGGCTAGCAAACACAGAGGGGACAGTGAAAGGACAATGCCAGCTACCTGGAGGGCTTCTGCTTGTTGGGTGCTAATTCGAATTTTGGGAATTCTGTAATCCCAGGGTGTAACCAGGATTTTCTGAGGATTTTTGCCCTGAGACTGGACCTCTTCTTTGGACGGAAATGTCACCACATAATCCCGCCAATTCTTCTGAAGGATGCCTACCACTCGACCTTTGAGAAAACAAAACAATGTGTTAACTGGCTACACATCATCTATCTGGATTATGACCAACTCAGCAGTAAGGAAATTCACAAGAAATATAAACATGCTTTTTATCAAGTACATCTACACAAATCAAGATGTGTTTAAGATTTGCCTTCTTTGCATTTTATTTTAAAAACTAGCTGGATGTGATGGCACATGCCTATAGTCCAAGCTACTAGAGAGGCCAAGGTGGGAGGATTGTCAGAGCCCAGGAGGTTGAGGCTGTAGTAAGCTGTGATCGTGCTACTACACTTCAGCCTGGATGACAGAGTGACACCCCAACTCAAAAAAATAAACAAAAAAGAGAGAGGAGACTTTAAGTGTCCTCACTACAAAAATAAGTATGTGAGGCCATACATATGTTAATTACTAGATTAAGTCATACCACAATGTACTATATCAAAACATGTTATACTTATAAATATATACAATTTTTGTCAACTTAAATAATAAATAAACTAGGGGCAGTATTTCTGGATTGTTAGAGAAGACAAATACAATTCCACAAGGAGTATAGAGAAGGGAGTGCCCATATAAGGCTTGCCTGTGGGCACAGGCTCAACTGTGGGTGTGGACTTACCCATGGACGTGGCCTCACCTGTGGGCATGGGTTCACTTGGGGACTCGCCCAAGGCCTTGTCATCTCCGTCATTCTCAGACAGTGCTGCAGTCCTCCCTTTCCATTCATTTCTAGGGAGCAGTTCTACGACTACCACGTCACCATGAATCGAGCGATTTCGCGCCTTCATCCCGTGTATTAAGATGTCGCTCAACAGACCTGTGTTTGGGGCAGCACAGAAATACCCCATGAAGCCAAGGAAGGCCACCCCAGTGAAGCATCCAAACATGACACACCTGTAGTCTAACCAACAAAAGCTTCTTCTTTCCAGGTCAGGAAGGAAGAAATGCTGCCATCATGTCATTATCGTTTAATGTGCTTTTGTAAGGACCACCTTCAACCATCTTAAAAAAAAACTCAACTGGATAGTGACTCACACCTGTAATCCCAACACCTTGGGAGGATGAAGTGGAAGGATCGCATTGAGCCCAGGAGTTTGAGAACACCCTA
This sequence comes from Carlito syrichta, assembly GCF_000164805.1. Lineage (NCBI taxonomy): Eukaryota > Metazoa > Chordata > Mammalia > Primates > Tarsiidae > Carlito > Carlito syrichta. The sequence continues at coordinate 62,128 of NW_007247454.1, forward strand.
GGCAATACAGAGAGAGCTTTTGTGTGTGTGTATGTGTGTGTGTGTGTGAGTTGGAGTCTCACTCTGTCGCCCAGGTTGGAGTGGTAGCACACTCACGACCACCACAGCATTTATCTGCTGGGCTCTAGTGATTCTTCTGCTTCAGTCATTCAAGTAGCTGGAACTACAGGTATGCACTATCACACCTGGCTAATTTTTTTATTTTACTGTAGAGACGAGGTCTTGTCAAGGTGCCTGGACTGGTCTCAAACCTGCGGGCTCAGGTAATCCACTAGTGTCAGCCTCCCAAAGTGCTCGGATTACAGGCTGAGCCACTGAACCCGGCCGCAAGACCTCATTTTTACCAAAAAAAATTTTTTTTTTTTTTTTTGAGTTGGAGTCTCACTCTGTCATCCAGACTAGAGTGCAGTGGCCGCTCCCGGCCACCGCAGCCTCGACCTGCTGGACTCTGGTGATCCTTCCGCCTCAGCCTTCCAAGTAGCTGGAACTACAGGCACACGCTACCACGCCCAGCTAATTTTTGATTTATTGTAGAGATGAGGTCTCGCCAAGTTGCCCAGGCAGGTCTCGACCCCGTGGACTCAGGCAATCCACTCTCCTCTGCCTCCCAAAGGTGCAGGATTACAGGCTGAGCCACCGAGCCCGGCTCCAAATTTTTTTAAAAATAACCAGGTGTGGTGGCATGCATCTGTAGTCCCAGCTATTTGGGAGGCTGGGGAAGGAGGATCCCTTCAACACTGGAGGTCAAAGCTATGGTGAGCCATGATAATGCCACTGCACTTCAGCCAGGGCAACAGAGTGAGATCCCCAACTCAAACAAAAATGTTTCCAGCTAACCACCTTTTAAGAAGGTGCTAGTTCCCTGCATGCAACTAGGGAGCCTATTCTGAAATTGTCAAATACCTCTAGGCTCCTACACAGGTGGGGAGGGTCAGCGGGCTGATGACCACAGGCCTGTAGAATTGACAGCGATTCTCATTCTTTTCCAACCAGTCACGCTCCCTTGACTAGCAGGGATTTTTTTCACCCTGTCATTACAGAACCAATAACTACATTCCATTATCATACAACTTGCACATGTAAAAAATTTTTATTACTTAAAAAAATTATTCCAACAAGGCGATATAGCACCTTGAAGCAGCACAGTCATGTCTGAGAACCACTGTCTCACACCTGGCTGCAAGCTCTGGTCACTACTTGCCGGATGTGTGACCTTGGACAGGTCACTTTGCTTCTCTGTGTTATAGTTTATTACAATAAAATCAGAACATAAAGACAAAAAGCTAGGGGGGAAAAACCCCACCATCCCACACATCCTATGTATGTGGGCATATATGACACAGCACCTTCAAGGCAGAATTAGAAAGTAGCATGAAAGTTTATGTAAGGTTTATACTGAACCTGAATCTTTACTGCTGGCTCCTTGAAGTCGAACAAAAGCTTCTACTTGTGCTCTGTGTTTGTTGACATTCAGAATTCCCTAAAATCATAATTTAAAAAATCAATGTGAAAAAAAATTCCTTTTCTGCCTGGTTTACCTCCAAAATGTCCAGTTTTTAAAACCATATAAAAACATTCCTACAATAAGGTTCTTACAAGGCTTGTGATCTCTTTCTTTAGGAATAATATTCACTACTAAGGTTTCTTTTCTCCCGAGAAAAGACTTATTTTGAACTACTCCTAGCATGCCAAATGTTCGAAGTACCAGGATCTGTTTTGCCTCAGTGACAAGCAGTCTTTAGAAAACCTACAGCTGGGCACAGTGGCTCACACCTGTAATCCCAGCACTTTGGGAGGCGGAGGCGAGAGGATCGCCTGAGCCCGCAGGTTAGAGAACAGCCTGGGCAACATGGCAAGACCCTGTCTCTACAATAAATAAAAAATCAGTCGGGCGTGGTGGCGCACACCTGTAGATCCAGCTACTTGTAAGGCTGAAGCAGAAAGATGGTCTAAGCCCAGTAAGTTGAGGCTGTGGTGGCCATGAGCATGCCACTGCACTCTAGCCTGGGCAGCAGAGTAAGACTCCTACTCAAAACAAAACAAACAAAAAACACCTCCTATAAATCAAAATATCCTCCCAGGAATGCCACCTCTCAGAAACTTTACCACCAAGTGGGAAACATTAGCCTTTCTAGATACAGTTATTTAAAATAGCCATATTTTAGGGAGGGACTCTGGCTAATAAACATCTCCTGAGTTTCCTATTAGAAGTATAAAATCCAGCTGGGCTCGGTGGCTCAGCCTGTAATCCCGCGCCTTTGGGAGGCTGAGGTGAGTGGATTGCCTGAGCCCGCGGGTTCGAGACCTGCCTGGGCAGGCAAGACCTCATCTCTACAATAAATCAAAAAATTAGCCGGGCATGGTAGTGTGCGCCTGTAATTCCGGCTACTTGGAAGGCTGAGGCGGAAGGATCGCTGGAGCCCAGCAGGTCGAGGCTGCGGTGGCCGGGAGCGGCCACTGCACTCCAGTCTGGGCGACAGAGTGAGACTCCAACTCAAAACAAACAAACAAACAAAAAACCAAAACAACAAAACAAAACAAAAAAAGAAGTATAAAATCCACAGTACCACTTTTCTGCATTTTGATTATGGTGGTGGCTACACAAGACTATGCATATAGTAAAACTGCATAGAGCCACATGTACACACGTACACAAATGAACCTAGGTAAATCTGCTGAAATCTGAATACAAATGTGATCTGATTACCTCCCCTAGCCCTGAGAGCAAATGGGTTCTAGGTCCTGGTGTAGGATTCACAAAGGAGGCCTTGAAAGGAGCAAGAAAAGGGCAAAATGTAAAGAAGCTATATTTCACCCATTTTATGATGTTGCCAAGACCCCAGATCTTGACTCAAAAATCCATGAGAGGTATTCACAAGGCAGCCTCCACCCTCTGCTGTGTGATGCTAAGTATGCAACACAACTGAGATCACCGGACAGCTGTGTCCACGGGAGGAATGACTCCATAGCCTTCAGATGCAGATGGTCCTGTCTGCCTCCACTTGTCTTCTGCTGCCTGTGAAGTGAGAGTCCCAGAACGGGAGGCCAGGAAAGAAGAAAAGAAACACCCTGGCTGGTCCCAACTCCCACACCTGGATGTAGCGTCCGGACTTAATCCCTGCTTCCAGCACTTCCAAGGGGAGGTGCTCCGGGTACTCTTTCCTGTGGCTCTCCTGGCTCTCCCTCTCCCTCTCCCGTCGAGACTGAAGGATTGAATCGCAGAGCTCATGGGCAGCCTTCAGGTCAGGCCAAAAGTTGTCCAGGTAATTCTGTATTTAATAAAGCAACAGAGAAATATGGTCATAAGATGGTGACTCCTCACTTTAGCACTGCTACCAAGTCCTGACAGGGACAGCTGGCTGCAGCTCTGAAGAAGTGAGAAATGGGTACAACCTGTCTGAGCGCTTTTGACCATCTCCTTAGACTCTGGGGCTTGCAGGTGGCCTCACAAGGCCATCCACCTCCTGGTTACTCTGCACTTCCAAACCTCTCTCCAACCCTGCACACGTGTACATGCCCAGATGGCCTGTCCATGTGTACCTCACTGCTGTGGAAAGTGGCCTGTGGAGCTCAAGAGGAAATGCTTTGGGTGCACATTCTGGTCTTCTTATATGTGACCTAACTTGGCTTTAATCTAAGGTAGAGTCTAGCACGTTTTTGTCTCAAGTTGAGAAGAAAGTAAATTATCCTTAATGTTAGCTCAAACGTTTCTCTCAATTTTAGGGTCCTGTTCAAATGGTTTCTTTTCTCTCTAGTCCTTCCAGAAATTCTGTCTGCACTGACAGCAGTGTGCCAATTCCATGGCCACTTGTCACTGATAAACACCAAACTTCTGTTCTCTCCAAGACCCTCTCCAAGAAGGACCTATGGTCTTGGCTCTTCTCTGTCTCCCTTCACATCCCCATAGAGAATTCTGGACTTCCATCTCATCTGAGCTCCACAACGTCTCTTTTTTCTATCATCATTCACCTCTATGAGGCCCTTGGTCACATAGTTTTTCTTGAGAAAGGCTATACAAAATTAAACTGTAGTATACCACAGGACTACACAGAAAAGTAATTTTCACAAAAAGTAGAAAAATGTAATTTTAGTCAACTGTCCTCTGCAGGAACAAGACATGATATATTGCAACAGAAAAAACAAGTGACACTGCCATTAATATCCAGTACTCCTGGAATCCTCTGGCATGCTAGAATACTTTTATAGCAGGGCCAAGAAAATTCTATTGGCACATCTTTAGCAATACACACACCTGGGAACCCTTATGGAATCTACAATTCAAAACCCAACTCAACTTCTGTAAACTGACAGGGTATGGAAGGACCTCATTTTGGTTCTGCAAAAAAATGTTATCAGCCAGTGGACCCCTGATGGACCCACTGGGCAGACAGATTGGTAATCCACTGAGAGAAGATTAATACTCACCCTGCTCTCACATAGGTACCAAGAGACAAGAAGAACTATGCTGCCCAGACAGCCCAAAGTACTGTCATTGACAAAGTCACCTGTCCTGAGTGACCAAGAACCTTCACATAAGTAATAGCACGTTGTACCTTTCCATGTGTTGTTTGCCCCTGTGAATACTCTCAGCTGGGGAGGGTAAAGAACAGTTAAAACACAAGCCTGGCGTTGAAAACGGCTTGTGATTGTGTGTATATTCAGGTAAGTCACTTGTGAGGCAGGTGTACAACGGCCAGAAGCTTATTGTCATATGGCCTGGATTTTTAAAAAAAATTTTTAATGTAAAGATGTGGGATACAATTCAGGATTAGGTATACAATCATTGATCATGCAGGTACCCCTGTTAATGAGGTATGCCCCTCCCTGCCCTAGCAGTTTCCCCCAACTGCCAATTCCATCCCGCCAACAGTTTCCCATTACTGCCAATTGCTTTCTTATAGAATTATAATTGTTCAAGGTCCTCTTATGAGTGAGAACATAAGGAACGCTGCTTTTTTGTTTCTGTGATAAATCATTGAGTATGATCGATTCCAAATCCAGCCAGGTTGCTGCAAAGTCCATATATTTGTCGTTCTTTATAGCTGCATAATATTCCATTGTGTATATGTACCATATCTTTTTTTTTTTTTTGGAGTTGGAGTCTCGCTCTGTCGCCCAGACTGGAGTGCAGTGGCCACTTCTGGCCACTGAAGCCTCGACCTGCTGGGCTCCGGCGATCCTTCCGCCTCAGCCTTCCAAGTAGCTGGAACTACAGGTGCGTGCTACCATGCCTGGCTAATTTTTTTGATTTGTTATAGAGATGAGGTCTAGTCAAGTTGCCCAGGCAGGTCTCGAACCTGCGGGCTCAGGCAATCCACTCACGTCGGCCTCCCAAAGTGCTAGGATTACAAGCTGAGCCACTGAGCCTGGCCACTACATCTTTTTTATCCAGTCCAGTTTTGATAGGCAACATGGTTGGTTCCATGTTTTTGCTATTATGAATAGAGCTGCAATAAACATTCGTGTGCAGGTATCTTCTTTGTAGAATAATTTGAGTTCTTCCGGGTATATTCCCAATAGGGGAGTTGCTGGATCATATGGAAGGTCAATTTCTAGTTCTTTCAGAAATCTCCAGACTGTTTTCCAGAGAGGTTGTACAAGTTGGCATTCCCACCAGCAGTGTAGAAGTGTTCCTTTTTCTCCACATCCTCACCAGCATCTGTTGTTGTTTGTTTTATTAATGATGGCCATTCTTACAGGAGTTAGGTGGTATCTCAGTGTGGTTTTGATTTGCATTTATCTGGTGATGAATGGTCTGAACACTTTTTCATGTGTCTGTTGGCTGCCCGTATATCTTCTTTTGAGAAGTGTCTATTCATGTCTTTTGCCCACATTTTTTTTTTTACTTGGAGTCTCACTCTGTTGCCTAGACTGGAGTGCAGTGGCCACTCCCGGCCACTGCAGCCTCGACCTGCTGGGCTCTGGTGATCCTTCCACCTCAGCCTTCCAAGTAGCTGGAACTACAGGCACGCGCTACCATGCCTGGCTAATTTTTTTTTTTAATTTATTGTAGAGATGAGGTCTCGCCAAGTTGCCCAGGCGGGTCTTGAACCTGCGGGCTCTGGCAATCCACTCACCTCAGCCTCCCAAAGCGTGGGATTACTGGCTGAGCCACCGAGTCCAGCTTTTGCCCACTTTTTAAAGGGACTGTTTGTTTTTTCCTTTTGGTGCGTTTGAGTTCCTTATAGATCCTAGATGTTAGGCCTTTGTCAGATATACAGTTGACAAATTTTTTTTTCCATTCTGTGAGTTATCTCCCTGCTCTCTTGATGGTTTCTTTTGCTTTGTTGAAGCTCGTTAATTTGATGAGGTCCCACTCGTCTATCTTATTTCTTTTTTTTTTTGGAGTTGGAGTCTCACTCGGTCACCCAGACTGGAGTGCAGTGGCCACTTCCAGCCACCGCAGCCTCGCCTGCTGGGCTCCGGCGATCCTTCCGTCTCAGCCTTCCGAGTAGCCAGAATTACAGGTATGCGCTACCACGCCCGGCTGATTTTTTGATTTATTGTAGAGATGAGGTCTCGCTGCCCAGGTGGGTCTCGAACCCGCGGGCTCAGGCAATCCACTCACCTCAGCCTCCCAAAGGCGCGAGATTACAGGCTGAGCCACTGAGCCCGGCTTTATCTTATTTCTTACGGTTTTGGGTTTAGGGTTCCGGATAGGAATTTGTTGCCAGTTCTAATTTCCATAAGGGTGTCTCCTGCGTTTTCTAAGATTCTTATAGTTTGAGGTTTTACGTTTAGATCTTTGATCCATTTAGAGTTAATTTTTGTGTATGGTGATAGGTAGGGGTCCTGTTTCAGTCTTAGGCATGTGGTCAGCCAGTTTTCCCAGCACCATTTACTGAATAGGTTTTCCTCTCCCCAGTAGGCTTTTGTTGGAGGTTTTGTCAAAGATGAGTTGGTTGAGGAATTGAGGCTTGGCTTCTGGAATCTCTATCCTGTTCCATTGGTCTATGTGCCTGTTTTTATACCAATACCAAGCTGTTTTGATTACTGTAGCTTTATAGTAGAGTTTGAAGTCTGAAAGTGTGATACCTCCTGCTTTGTTTCTCTTGCTAAGGACTGTTTTGGCTATTCGTGGTCGTTTATGTTTCCATATGAATTTCTGTATTGTGGTTTCCAGATCTGAGAAGAATGATGTTGGTAACTTAATGGAAATTGTGTTGAATCTTTAGATATGGCCTGGATTTTGATCATAGCTCTATCATTTGCTCCCATGTGGTTCAGCCTTTCTGTGCTTCTGTTTCCTTATCAGTAAGATGGGTGTTAATACCCACCTCACAGGGTTGTTGCAAGAATTAAATGGCACGAAGAATAGTACATGGCATAGATACATGCTGGCTGTCACTATTCGGTGGAGCCATGGAAAATTGCCATTGTGTAGGTCAAAACCAAGAGAATAGGGGCAATTTTATTCAGCCTGTAACCCTTGTCAGGACTGTCACTGTTGTAACTGCCAACACTGGTTTACCGTCAGCAGGGGCTTCCTGGGCAGGTGCTGGATGCTGTGGGCTCTGCAGTCACAGGAGTTTGTCTGAATCTGTGAAAGTCATGGTTAACTGGTGAGTAATGAAGACAGAGCCTTCCTTCCTTATTTTCTCTGTTCTGTGTTACCAAAGGGATCTAGAGCCTTATGGTCACTACTTAGGAGAAATGAGCATATACACACTCACACACATACATAATAGCTGGAAATACCTTGAAAGAAATCACAAACACTCCTTCTGTTTCACTTCCATACTGCTGAATTGCCTCTTCATCTTCTGTCACCATAAGTATTGGCATCTTGTTCTGGAGGTGGTGATAGTACCAGACAGCCGCCTTGTATATGCTCCTAGAAGAGCAAAGGGCATGTAAGCTCACACAAGGCCATGGTTCAGAATTTCACACCTGGCTTTTAATCTGCCATCCTTGGTTTTGACATTTTTTTGACATTCATTCATTCAATAGATAGTTCCAGAGTATCCATTATAAATAAGGCTGGGCTTGGTGCTCTGGGGGATACAAAGATGAATCAGAAAGCACCTGACATCTCTTCTTCCCTAGGCCATCCAGCCCCCATTGCTGGGCATGGTGGCTCACGTCTGGAATTCCAATACTTTGGGAAGCCTAGGTGAGAGGATTGCTTGAGGCCAGGAGTTTGAGACCAGCCTGGGCAACACAGTGGGACTCCATTTCTTAAAAAAAAAAAAATAGGAGGGAAGCAGTAAAGGATGTGCCCTTATTGTGGAGAAGGAAGACTATAATCCTAGCACTTGGAAGGCTGAGGGGCTGAGGCAGGACAGTCACTTAAACTCAGGAGTTTGAGGATGCAGTGAGCCATAATCATACCTCAAAACTCCTGCATGGGTAACAGAGCAAGACCCTTTCTCTAAAAAAAAAAAAAAAAAAAAAAAGGCATCCAACCAACACAACAACCACTTTCATGTCTCCCTATGGCCTAGAAACATGAGACTGCCATCTTTCACACCCTTTAACTGGTGGGCTAAGCCACACAGCACTGTACAGGTGACAAGTTATGCCATGAGACTTAAAAGACAAAGAAACAAGTCTTTACCAAGTTGCAAGTAACTGACAATCATAATCCAATAGATTGACATGGGATCAGGTGAGATGCCTGGACCTCTTCCTGAAAAGAACTGGGACGGGGACACGGATCCCAGACCTGGAGAATTGTGTTCCAGATTGGACTATGTTCTCAGTGAGGAAGACAGGCGTGCACAGCTGTCTCTAGATTCTGTTCCCCTTTCTGAAAATTAAGGTACTATGTAAGGTCCCTTTAGCTCTAGATTTTTAAAAACATCATTGACTTATACCTACTATATGCAAGGCTGTCTAGTAAGTGCACAGGATTACCCTGTCCTCTTGTGTAACCTATTCTGGAAACATCTGCTTTCCCTCCTGATACTGAGCCCATGGGAACTTGAGGACTACAATGGAGGACTCAGCGTGTGTCAATGCTTACTTTGCTTTGGAGAACTGAAATGCTCTTTTTTTTTTGGAGTCGGAGTCTCACACTGTCACCCAGACTGGGGTTTAGTGGCACACTCACAGATACTGCAGCCTTGACCAGGGCTCAGGTGATCCTTTCACCTCAGCCTTCCAAGTTGCTGTAAAAACAGGCATGCACCACCACACCTGGCTTATTTGTTTATTTATTTATTTATTTGAGTTGGAGTCTCACTCTGTCACCCAGGCTGAAGTGCAGTGGCACACTCATGGCCACCCCAGGGTTGACCTGCTGGGCTCTGGCAAGCTTTCTGCCTCAGCCTCCAAGTAGCCAGAACTACAGGCGCATGCTACCATGCCCAGCTAATTTTTTGATTTATTGTAGAGGCAAGGTCTCGCCAAGTTGCCCAGGCTGGTTTTGAACCCATGGGCTCAGGCAATCCACTCACCTCAGCCTCCCAAAGTGCTGGGATTACAGGCTGAGCCACTGAACCCAGCCTTGATTTACTGTAGAGACAAGGTCTCACCAACTTGCCCAGGCTGGTCTCGAACCCCTGGTCTCAGGCAATCCTCTCGCCTCTACCTCTCAAAGTACTGCGATTACAGGTATAAGCCACCTCGCCCAGCTGAGAACTGAAATACTTAATGGCTTAACAGGTAAATAATTACAGGGAAAGAGATGATTGGATGTTTCCTGAAAGGAGAGACTGAGAGTGGGAAGCCATTTTTTATCTTGTTCTTAAACCCTGACACAATGATGAGAAAGTAGAAGCTATGCTTTTGGAGAAATGCACACTTTAAGTATAATTAACTTTACTGACTTTGTCTTTTCAGAAACAGACTTCCAGGTATGAGAGGTATCTCATAGTGGCAATCAAGCTTACCTAGAGTAAAGGGAATTTACAAGGCCTAAGACATCATGCATTGGGCAAGGAGTATAAAAGTCATGAAACTTGTAATTACAAAAGTTATAACCGCTCAGAGGGAGAGCAGGTGGAGATTTGATCTTCCAGCAAATTGGGCACTATCTACAGGGAAGCAAAGGATCCCCCGAAGCTACCCACTGGGAATGCCTAGGAGATAAGGGGAGGTGCACCCTCCACTAGCTCTAAGGAATGTCGTTTGGGAAGGTGCAGGAGCATTAGAATCCTTGTCACACCCTTCTCTAGGGGCTATGATAATGTGGGCAGACATTAATGGCTGTCACAGGATCGCCAAGACATCCACAGGTGGTCAACAAGGAAGTCATGGCAGTCACATGCAACATCTCCAAGAAAAGGATATATGTCAGAACTCTGGGGGGCTACAAGACCACACTCACCTGGAGTGTAGGCCCACTCCCTGTCTATGGGGGGTGAACTTTTCTTAAACAAATCTTTTCTTCTCTCACCTCTGTGTGTCGCAATTCTTTGCATCTACTCGGATTTCTGGGCTGCCAGCGCAGCACCTCCAGCTTGCCAGCCCCGGCAGTGCTACATACCTCCCTGCGCCTCTCTACCCTCACCCTGTCCCTGCCATACCCTAACATTTTCTAAGATAAGACATCTGAAGGTTCAGGGTCTCCTGTCTTGTACAGAAGGGTACGTCAGAGGCTACTATATGCACATGCCTGGCCAGCTCTGACTCCAGTGGGTGTCGTGTGGGCAGCTCCATCTCGCCTCTAAGACCACTGAATGGCATTAGCACCTCAAGGATCAACCTTAAGTGAAGGAGACCCAGCCCTGCTTCATTTGAGGGACTTGGGGGACTTGCTTCCCACATCAATACCTCACACTCAAGTGCTGGCTCCAGGTTTTTGCTTTCAGCCTGACTCAAATTGTCTTTCCTAAAGCAGCCTTTTCAGAATTACATACCAGTGCCAGTTTTAAAAGACTGTTTAAGATACTAGAACAGCCTATAACAGAAAAATTGAGCAGATGATCTCATTAGCTTAAGAGTAGGACCCCTCACATACACATTAAAGTCACGATGCCTAGGTCACTGGGAGGATCTGCTAGCTGTTAGTGTCTAGGGCATACTTGCTCTGGGTACCCATGTATTCCTAATTACGATTTTAAAAATACGTCAATTATGTTTTCCAATGACATATCTGGAATGCTGACACATTTCACCTTGGTTCCAGAGTGACTGTTGGTTTGTTCTCGTATGCTCTTAAGTCAGTTTCCAAATAGTCAGCAATAGGATGTGGAAGTTGACAACATCCAGCACCATACCTGGTCTGCCACTTTTCCAGGGACTCCCCTCTCTCTCGTGGCAGGTAGCAGCACTGCTGGAACTCATTAGCAAAGAGAATGCAGTCATGACGTGCATCCTTCAGGAGGTTTCGCAATTTGTTATACTGTCTGTGACACAGAGGAGAAAAATAAATGTAAGCGGCAGGTACTCATCTACTGTCACCCCCTGCTGAGGATCAGAAAGAGGCAAGGTACTTCAGAGCAAAAGACTGATTATGTGAAACCTGAGATGCGTCTTCCTACTGGCCTCCCGTGCTCAGGGCTTTTGGGCCTGGGCCTCGTTAAGCAGCTGCAGAACCCGGCGAACTTGAGACCAGCCTGTACAACTTGGTAGACTGCATCTCTATAAGTCAAAAAATTAGCCAGGCATCATGGTGTGTGCCTGTATTTCCAGCAACTTGGATGACTAGGGTGGAAGGATTGCCTGAGCCCAGGTAGAGGCTGCAGTGGCTGTGAGAGTGCCACTGTACTCTAGCCTGGGTGACAGAGTGAGACTCTTGACTCAAAAAAAAAAAAGTATTTCAGTTCTCCAAAGCAAAGAACGGCTAAATGGCTCTCCCTCTCCCTCCAGAGACCTTGCCATTTCTTGTGTGATTTTGCCACCGTGCCCCCTCTTTAGAGCCCGAATGCACAGGGGCAGGCAGGGAGGCGAGTACTTTCTTTTTACATCTCACTTTGTTCTGTAAATGGCATTCAGCACTAACACAATTTTTTTTTTTTTTTTTTTTTTGCTGGCAGCCCTAGAAAAGGACACCTAAGGTAAGTTTGGGGATTTACGGGTAAATTTTATGCCTGCAGCCACCATTACTTACACAGATGAGGACCAGCCTCAGCTGTCAGACAACTACCAGGAACTACCAACCATGCTAGCCAATACCATGAATCAAGTGTGAAATGTCACGTGGATGCTTTCTAAGAAGGTGCTTTCCAATAGTCTAGGCAACATGAAACCACAGAAAACATTCAGTTACTCTAAAGAGAATCAATTGTTATCTAAAAATGAGTTCTGTCATTCATAAGCAGACCCAGAACAATTATCATAATATTATAAGAAAGGAATTGGCAGTAGTGGGAAACTGGGGGGAGGGGCACATTTAATCAATAAGGGTACCTGATCTCAAACCAGGCAAAATGGGGACCAAAGTAAGGACCAAACTTTACCTATACAATGACCATTTGTATATCTAATCCTGAATTGTACCCCACATCCTTAAAATAAAATAAAAATGAATTCTGGCCAGACACAGTGGCTCATGCCTATACTCCCAGCACTTTGGGAAGCCAAGGCAGGAGGATCGCTTAAACCTAGGAGTTCGAGACCAGCCTGGCCAACATAGTGAAACTTTGTCTCCACAAAAAAATGAGCTGGGCATGGTGGTACACACCTGTACTCCCAGTTATACAGGAGGCTGAGACAGAAGGATCACCCGAGCCCAGAAGATCAAGGCTGCAGTGAGCTGTGATTGTGCCACTGCAGTCCAGCATAGGCAACAGAGTGAGAGTCTGACTCAAAAAAAAAAAAAAATGATTTCATATTAAACCAGATGTTAATACATAAATTATCCAAGTGACCTCAAGGGATCCTTCTGCCTCAGCCTCCCAAAGTGCTAGGATTACAGGTGTGAGCCACTGCACGCAGCCATTCTGTTAATTTTTTTATTTCAGAGAAAACACTGAAAAAATATTGCCTATTCTTCCAGCTTTTATCCCACAGAAGTTCTGCTCCCTGTACCTGTCGTTGTATTTTGTACATCTCAAATAAAGCACTTGAAATCAGTAAGGTCATTTGCTTACAAATGATCTCACATGCCAAACGCCCTTCATTCAGTGTGAGTATCTGCTGCACTTGTATGTGCCAGGCGAGGGTGGCTGCTGCACTAAATGCCCTCGGGACGCAATCAGAAATCCCCCTGTATTTGAATAGTGAACCCTGGGGGAGGGCTGAAGAAAAAAAAAAAAAATCAAAATAGAACTGCATAAGATCCAGCAACCCAATTCTGGGTGTAGACCCAACAGAAGTGAAAGTAGGGACTTGGACACTTGTACAACCATGCTCACAGCTACAGCACCCAAAATGTGGGTGCTATCTACTCATGGGGGGGAGGACAGACAAGAGGGGGACATAATGCCCAGCCACAGCAAAGAAGGAGATTCTGACATATGCTGCAAGTCACAAAAGGACAGATGCTGTGTGATTCCAGTTACAGGAGGTTCCTGGAGTCAAACGCAGAGAGGGAAGGCAGATTTGTCAATGGGGCTAGGGTGGTCTGAGGAGTTAGTTTTTAATGGGCAGAGAGTGTTAGCTGGGGCAGAGGAGAAAGTTCTGAAGATGGACGGGGGTGACAGCTGCCCAACAATGTGAATGTACCTACTGCCACCAAACTGTACACTTAAAAATGGCTAAAATTTTAAATTTTGTTACATACATTTTACCACAATTCAAAATAACAGCTAGGTTACTTAGCAAAAATGAACAAAACGAAACACAGAACCACCCATTCCAGTGGGGTAAGCCTTGAAAGGAGAACATGGGAGGGATGGAAGGCTTCTGGAGTGGGTGACCCCTGAAACCTGAAGGACAAATGGGGGTCAGCTGGACAAAGGACCCAAGGGAGGATGGTGGGCCAGGATGGTCAGGACAGCAGATGGCATTGCTCATCTCTGTGTCTTTCGGGCCTAACCCAAAGTAGGTGATCAACGAATAAACAATGCACAGCTCAGTGTGCTGACAGTGACCCCGGGTCATCATGGCCCTGAATGGACCAACTTTTCCCGACCCAAATTTCCTCTTACTAGGGTTCATACACAATGTGCTCCTTCACTTAGATCCAGGCCTTGAACTCTGTCATCTCCAAAGACTGACGCAGGGCTCACAGGCACATCAGAGTGATGTCGACCCTTCCCAATATTTAGAAAAATACACAACTGAATGAGGAGAATTCTCTCAATGTTGTTTCACTCCCACGTATGTTCTTAGACTTTAGTACATGTGTCCATCTGTCGGTTCCTATCATTCAGATAAAACAAACAACAAATGGCACAGGAACATTCACACAGAAGCAGGAGCCACATAGCACATTACTCGGAGTGTGACAGCTGGGTCCCCTTGCAGACATGTGAGCTACAGTCATAATTCAACAGTGCACACAGACTATGGAGCTGTATTTTTGCTAGTCAGGTTTGTAGTGCCCATGGTGTAATTGGATAGCTGAGGGTCCTGCGTGGAGGACCACGGTGCTTGAGCCAAGCTGATCAGGATGGTAGAACTGAGGGGCCAATCAGGTAGAGGGCAATTATTTTAAGTTGTAAAAATTCTGGTCTTAGTCAGATGCCTTAGCTCACTCCTATAATCCCAGCATTTTGGGAGGTAGAGGCGAGAGGATTGCCTGAGTCTAGGGGTTTGAGACCAGCCTGGGCAACTTCGTGAGACCTCATCTCTACAATAATCCATTTTTTAAAAATTAGCCGGACATGGTGTGTGCCTGTGGTTCCAGCTACTTGGAAAGCTGAGATGGAAGCATCACCTGAGTCCAGCAGGTCGAAGCTGTGGTGGCCGTGAGGGTGCCGCTGTCCTCCGGCCTGAGTGACAGGGTGAGACTCCTACTCAAAAAAAAAAAAAAGGAGGGAGAGGCACACTTCATCAATAAGGATATCTGATCTCAAACCAGGTGAACCAAAGTGAGGCCAAACTTTACCTGTACAATGACCATTTGTATACCTAACCCTGAATTGTATCCCATATCTTAAAAAAAAAAATTCTGGTCTTACAGGAAAAAAACCCAGTTTCCCTGGACTGGCTTAGATGCTCCCACAGCACCATCACTCAGACATTTTTTTTTTTTTTCAGTTGGAGTATCACTCTGTTGCTGAGGCTGGAGTGCAGTGGCATACTCACGGCCACCCCAGTGTCGACCTGCTGGGCTCTGGTGATCCCTCCACCTCATCATTCCAAGTAGTCAGATCTACAGGTACGTGCTACCAGGCCCAGTTAATTTTTGATTTTATTGTAGAGACGAGGTCGCGCCAACTTACCCGGGTGGTCCAGAACCTGCAGGCTCAGGCAGTCCACTCGCCTTGGCCTCCCAAAGTGCTGGGATTACAGGCTAAGCCACTGAGCCTGGCGTTTTTCTTTTTTTTTTGAGTCAGAGTCTCACTGTTGCCCACAGCATCAACCTGCTGGGCTCAGGTGATTCTTCTGCCTCAGCCTTCTAAATAGCTGGAATTACAGGCATGCCCACCTAATTTTTTGATATATTGTAGAGATGAGGTCTCACCAAGTTGCCCAGGCTGGTCTCGAATTCCTGGGCTCAGGCAATCCTCTCACCTCAACCTCCCAAAGTGCTGGGATTACAGACTTGAGCCACTGTGCCCGGCCCACCCAAACATTTTAAACAGTTTTTCAGGGGGACAGCAAGGTGACTTTTTTATGATTGTTTAGTGGTAACTGCGCCTGCTCATGTAGTGCCCCCTCCCACCTCAGGCCACCCTCTGAGGAGAAGTGGGAGCCCCAAACCCCGTGGGCAGATGCACAGAGATGTGCATTCTGTGTCAGCAGTGCTGCTTCACCCAGGTTCTGCAGAACACTGGGAAGGTCCACAGACTCATTCTCACAGGCCCCTGAGTCTCCTACAAGCTCATGTCTCCATTTATATTAGACAATGTGCCTATAACATCTTCACGACGTACATTTTGGGTCATCGAGCACTGCCTTCTAAGTCCACTGCAGATGGCATCAGTAGCAGCCCTCTCAGAAGCCCCCAGGCCCTCAAACTCCAGACCTTGATGCTCCTACCTATCCCTGCCTCCCAACGTTCCTCCCTGTCCAGTCGTGGATGCCAGAAACCACAAGGTAACCCTTAACACCACTGTCTCCCCATCTCACATACCTAAATCCATTATTATTGCTATGGATTTTTAAAATCACAGCTTTATTGCTATATAATTCACATACCATAAAATTTTCCCTCTTAAAATATACAATTCAGTGGTTTTAGTATATCACAGAGTTAACAACCACCACCACTATCTATTCCAGAACATTTTAAGCACTACAAAAAGAAACCTGTATTTAGGTAGCAGTCACTGCCCATCCCTAGACCCCTGGCAGCCACACGGCTACTTTCTATCTGCTGACGTGCCTATTCTGGACATGTGCTGTAAATGGAGTAAGACGAGACACAATGTTTTATTTGTGTCCCTCAGCATGTTTTTCAAGGCTCATCTATGTTGTGGCATGTAGCAGCACTTCATTCCTTTTTACAGTCTAATAATATTCTATTGCAGGGATATACCACATTTTGCTTGTTTCTGCTTTTTTGACTATTATAAACAAAGCTGCTGTGAACATTTGTGTATGATATTTTTGGTTCTCAGTTCTTTGGGTTATATACTTAGGAAGTCTTTTTTCCCCTACTAAACAGCTATTGGAAACATCTATCTATCTCCGTCTCGAAGTTACTGACAGCTGTCCCCTGGACTAAACCAACAGCCTCCTCCACCTGGCCCAGTGATCCCTTGCCAGCAGGAGTCTGAACATGTTACCCCACTCTGCTTAAAATCCTTCCTTGACATCCCTGAGGCCTGGGGCCTTCCACCAACCCAGGCACTCTTTCCATGCCTGAGTGTCCCTGCCCCCATGGCCCTGCACAGGGGCCCTCCCTCTCTGGTGTACACCTGCTCCTCCCTTCCTGGCCTCTCTGGCCAATGTGGGCTCTTCCAGCACCCTTCTGTCACAGCTCCAGTTTCACATCTGTGTGTGACTCCCTAGTCACTGTCCATCTGATTGTTCAGTGGTGACAGCACCTACGGTCTGCTTGCTTACCAGCGTGCCCTCACTGCTGGCAGTTGCTGGCACAGGTGCTATCTCAATAAGCATCTGTGGAACATACAAATGCACACGTGAATACAGAATGGGATGGATGTGGCGGCCCTAGAGGTGTCAGGTCATTTTTCAGTAAATAAGCACTCCAGGGCTGCTAGGTAGCAAAAAAAAAAGGCATGCTCATCCTCAACAGTCAGACCTGGCCTCAGCCACACGGTTTTATACAATATACTTATGGAAAAAGGCATTCGCTGCACTGATATTGCTGAAATCAAAATACAAAATCATGTGGCACAGAGAACCAGAGAGGTTATGTCCTTCTGTTAAACCCAACTCTGCTGAATTCATTTCAGCAAAACAGTGCTGGCTCATTAATGTTCATTTGCAGTTTTCTGATTTAGTAGGTTTTTGTGGGTTTTTTTGAGTCAGGGTCTTACTCTGACACCCAGGCTGGAGTACAATGGCACCATCACAACTCAGCACAGCCTTGACCTCCTGGGCTCAGGCAGTTCTTCCACCTTGGCCTCCTGAGTAGCTGGGACTATAGGCATGCACCACCATGCTTGGTTTGTTTTTTTGATTTTTTTTGTAGAGATGAGGTGTCATTATGTTGCCCAGGCTGGTCTTGAACTCGTGGGCTCAAGTAATCCTCCAGCCTCAGCCTCTTAAAGTGGTGAGATTATAGGCATGAGCCACCACGTTGAAACAACTGATTTTGTAGCTTTATTTATTTATGTATTTATTTTTGTTTTTTGTGTCAGAGTCTTACTCTGTTGTCCAGGCTAGAGTGCAGTGGCATGCTCATGGCCACCACAGCATCTACCTGCTGGGCTCGGGTGATCCTTCCACCTCAGCCTTCCAAGTAGCTGGAACCACAGACATATGCTGCCATGCCCAGCTGATTTTTTGATTTATTGTAGAGACAAGGTCTCGCCATGTTACTCAGGCTGGTCTCAAACCCCTTGCCTCTGTCTCCCAAAGTGCTGGGATTATAGGTGTGAGCCACTCCAGGTGTTCAGGGCAATACTTTTCTTTTAGAAACCAGGTTGGCTGAGCTCGGTGGCTCAGCCTGTAATTCCAGCACTTTGGGAGGCCATGGTGAGTGGATTGCCTGAGCCCGCGGGTTCGAGACCAGCCTGGGCAATCTGGCAAAACCTCATCTTTACAATTAAAAAAAAAAATTAGCCAGGCGTGGTACCGCACGTCTGTAGTTCCGGCTACTTGGAAGCCTGAGACAGAAGGATCGCCGGAGCCCAGCAGGTCAAGGCTGGGGTGGCCATGAGTATGCGTCACTGCTCTCCAGCCTGGGCAACAGAATGAGACTCCAACTCAAAAAAAAAAAAAAGAAAAGAAAAGAAACAAGGTTGATACATGACTTATGTTGAGTAACACTGAGGTATTTGGTAGGAGTTAGATCACATGACCTCTTAGATCTCTCCAACTAAGGTTCCATCTTGTGTTACAAACCTGCAAGAAACTGAGGCATGAGATGTTGAAGCTCTCTGAAGCTCTACACAAGGAATTCAGGAGTAGTCGAAGGAGAAGGCAAAGCATTGTTACACCAGACCAGACCAGGTACTATCCACCAACAAAACTTCCCTAAGCAACATTCCCCAAAGTAAACTGGATAGAATTCTTTTTTAGCATCTCAAAAATCTCCAAGAACTGTAAAATAAAACAAAATGACTCCCAACATTAAATGAAACAAAACACAAGAGAGCTTCTGCTAGGCCTAGTTTGGTTAAATATAAAAAGTGAATTCTCACAACAAAAAAAATGATAAGTATGTGAGGTAATATATATGTTAATTAGTTTGATTTAGTCATTCCACAATGTACATATTTCAAAATATGTTGTACCCCATAAGTATATACAATCTTTTTTTATTCGGAGTCTCACTCTGTCACCCAGGTTGGAGTGCAGTGGCATGCTCACAGTCACTGCACTTCAGCCTCACCCTTCCAAGCAGCTGCAACTATAGGCACGCACTAGCATACCTGAGTAATTTTTTGATTTATTGTAGAGACAAGGTCTCATCAAGTCATCCAGGCTGGTCCCAACCCTTGGACTCAGTCAATCCTCTTGCCTCTGCTCCCCAAAGTACTGGGATTACAGGTGTAAGCCACTGCACCCAGCTAGTATATACAATTTTTATTTGTCAATTTTTAAAGTCAGGGCTGGGTGTGGTGGCTATAATCCCACAACTATGGGAGGTCGAGGCCTCACTTGAGGCCAGTTTGAGACAAGCCCGGGCAACATAGAGTGAGACCCCATCTCTAACAAAAACAAAGAATAGCCAAATGTGGAGGTGCATGCCTATAGGCACAGTACTTTGGGAGGCCAAGGCAGGAGGACTGCTTGAGTCGAGGAGTTTGAGACCAAGTCTAAGCACACAGTGAGACCCCATTTCTAAAAAAACTTAAAAATTAGCCAGGCATGGTGGTGTGAGAAGCTGAGGTGGGAAGATGGCCTGAGCCCAGGAGTTTGAGGCTGCAGTAAGCTATAACTGCACCACTGCACTCCAGGATAGGTGATGGAGAGAGACTCTGTCTCTACAATAAAAAATCAAGTCAAATGACTTACACTTAACACTTATGAAGGATGAATTTATTAAGCAAGTCTCTTGGATCTTATATGTTGAATGGCTGTTGTTTATTTTAAAATTAGCCTTCAATATATGACACTTTCTGGGGTTTAAGCAATTTTGGTCATATCTGTGTCAACCTGAATGCACCTGCTACCTGCTTACCAGGTAAACCAAGGACCATGTCCCCACAAGTGATACCTTTTATGCTTCTTCATGAGTCATGCTCATCACATGTCCTCTAAGACCCAGTCTCAAATCCAATTCCCCCAAGGCTTTTCTGGCCTAGTCCCCACACCCACACACACTTCTGTACTTGTGGCGAAGGTCCTGCAATGGCCAAGGTGTTTCACAATCATGTTCCTGCTTCTTCTACCTAACCCTGGCCAGATACAAGGCATGCTGTGAGAGGAACTAAGACTTTTCTTTGTATGCCCCAATGCCTGGAACTAGAAGCTCAAAAGTGCTTACCAAATGGAAAGCCAGGATGCTATCATACAGCCCTATTTCACAACTCCTCATCTTTTGTTTTCACATTTAGTATGTGCAGAGACACCGGGAGGCAGAGAAGAACCAATTGTTTTTCATCAAGTCAACTAGTTTTGAAATGCTCAGGAAGAAAGGCATTTAAATTCCAACTCTTTGCCTTTGAACGTCCCAGGAATTGGTCTTTAAAACAATCCTTAATATTAAAAATATTTTAGAAAACAGAAGCTGAAAAGGCTTGCGGTATGTTAGCACTCTGGATGATAATGACAAATTGATTTTAGTAGCAGAAATTGAAATATGACATCTGGTGCAGCATTTAAACCTGGATGTGTATAAGCATCTATATCTGTGTTTGAACAAAATCAACTTGAAGCTCATTTACAATATTCCATCCGAAAAAACCTGCACACAATCTAGTCAATGTATATTTTTTGAACTGAGCATATAAAAAGGACAATTTATCATTTTCATATACAAATAAAAACACTTCCTCTTTTATTACCAAGGTCTGAAGAAACCACAACACTTTAAAAAAGAATAAATGCATAGTTTCTGATTATTAAATAACTTAGGGTATTAAGAGACTAGACGTATAAATCTAATATGCTATTTTCATTCAGTCTTAAGTTCACATCATAAACCTCCCCAACATGAAATGGAGCAAAATCATCTTTTAGAGCATGTGTCTAAAAGGTAGACAACGATGAAATATTTCAGGTTGGTTCAATTAGAAAACCTTTATCTAGCAAACACAATTATCACTGCTACTAGTCACACTGGTAATCTAAAAATAAAACAAGCTATTTCTGGTTTCACTGTGTAAATCATTACAAGTACAATTTGCATCCACAATAAAGAAGTTTAAAATTAAAAAAATAAAATGCTCTTTTTCTCAAGTAAAGAATATATGCATTTGAAACAATGCATCTGTGACTAAGAAGATTAAATAATACACATTATCAGCAAGAAATAAGCTGCCATAGAAATGCAGTCCAGAGCCTATTCACACCAGAATCTTAAACACCCGCAAGCCAGGGACACTGCGGCTTATTGATCTATAGTCGGGTCTCCAGGCCAGGTGTCGAAGAGAAACAGAAAATAACGTTGCTGCATTCAACAGCAAAAGAATGCAGACAAGGAGACGAACTCCTCCCATCCCTCCCCCTCTTCTGGGGAGAAGGATCGGAGCCACAAGCAAGTGAAGAACACAAAGCAGGTACCTGCGACCCCGCTGGTGTTGCACGGCCTGGCAGGCTGTCTGCATGAACACGACTCCCCTCAGCTCAGGCAGCTCCAGGACCTCTAGGAAGTCCTGCACGACCTTCCAGTCCGGGACCACATAGTGCGTTGCATCGCTGGACAGCAGTTTCCCATCTGAAATGCGAGCCAATGAGAGCCATCAGAAAGCGTGCAGACTGCTCCATTACTACTCCACGTCAATGTCCCGTGGGGTCGTCCGGCCCTCACCCTGTGGGATCCCACAAGACATATGGACTCCCCGAGACACATGGGCTTCTCGAGGCACATGGCCTCGCACGCCTGTTTCTCGGAGGCTGCAGTGCAGGCTAACCATGGTCTACAGTGCTGCCGTCAGGAGAGGGTGACATTTAAAACCAGAAAGCACGTTCTGGCGTGACCTGGACACCTGCGTCCCCAAGCCTGGATGTGCACATTCAAGC
This sequence comes from Carlito syrichta, assembly GCF_000164805.1. Taxonomy (NCBI): domain Eukaryota; kingdom Metazoa; phylum Chordata; class Mammalia; order Primates; family Tarsiidae; genus Carlito; species Carlito syrichta. The sequence continues at coordinate 83,884 of NW_007247454.1, forward strand.
GGACACCCAAGGCGTGCACACACGATGTAGATGCCCCGTGAGTAGCCAGCAATGTTGGAGGCTATGAGGCCCGAAGGTGTACTGTCTAGAAGAATGCTCCCGGGCGCCAGGCTGGGGCCAAAGCTCCTGCTGTGGAAAGGCCTGCCGTGTCTGGGGGCGAGCGGGGCCTCCAGGTCCTCGGCCTCCAGCGGGCCCAGAAGCCTGGTGGGAGGCTCCAGCTCCCCAGGCTTTCTGCAGCAGGGCCCGGGGCACCCTGAAGCCACCGCGCCACCAGGGTCACGTGGGGTGTCAGCGTGGAAGGTCACACACTGTGGGGACATGGGCTTGCTACATGTCGTCCCCTATCGCTCGGGCCGTCACACGGCCCTTTCACACAAACCCCATCACACGGGTCCCATCAGACAAGCTGTCTCACAAGTCCCATCACACAAACCCTGTCACCCAGGCCCCATCACACAAATCCTGTCACATACACGCCATCGCACAGGTCCTGTCACACAGGTCCTGTGTCACCCGGCGGCTCCCGGCCTCCCTCCGGCCTTCCCTGAGGCCTCCGCGTCACCCGCACCGGCGGGCGGGAGGGAGGGCGGCCGAGCGCGGCCTCTGGCCCGGGGCCGCCGGCCTCTCGCTCGCCGCGGCCTCCGGGAACGCGAGAATGGGGAAGTGGGGGGCGGACTCGGCCCCGACGCCCGCCCGACTCCGCCAGGCCCCGCTGCCGGCCCGCCTCGCTCCCGCCAGGCCGCGTTCCGCCCCTCGTCCCGTCCCGTCCCCCCAGTCCCACCGGGGCGGCAGGCGGGCTGCGGGCACAGCGGGCTGAGGCAGGGCACGCGGGCGCGCACGTAGTGCTCCCGCACCAGGCGCAGCGAGCGGCCGCGGAACGTCCTCAGGAGCAACACCTTCTCCCGCTTCTGCAGCATGGCGGCCGGAGCCCGGGAAGGAAGGGGGCGGGAGGG
>NW_007247454.1:84856-95600 GCF_000164805.1 Carlito syrichta
CACGCCCACGCCCCGTCCCGGGTCCCCGACCACCGGCCCCGGGCCGGCCTCCCGCTGGTTAGCCTGGCCCCAGGCTGGCCTCTCACCCTGGGCTTCCTTCCCGGCCCAGAGACCCGTCACAGCCCGGCTGGGGCCGCAGGCCTCGAGGCCTGCCCAGCCGCCCCCGCCTGGGGCCGGAGAGGGGCGGCACCCCCGCCCCCAGAGACTTCCTGGAGGCTAGAGAATCTCCATAACCGGTTTTGGTTTTTAAAATTTTTTTTTGGAGTCTCACTCTGTTGTCCAGGCTGGAGTGCAGTGGCACTCTCAAGGCCACCGCAGCCTCAACCTGCTGGGCTCAAGCGATCCTTCCGCCTCAGCCTTCCAAGTAGCTGGAATGACAGGCACAGGCATGGGCCACCATGCCCGGCTAATTTTTTGATTTATTGTAGAAATGAGTTTTCACCAAGTTGCCCAGGCTGGTCTGGAAACCATGGGCTCAGACAATCCTCTCACCTTGGTTTCTCAAAGTGCTGGGATTACAGGCTTGAGCCACCGCGCCCGGCCTTGTTTTTAAATTAAATTAATTTTTTTTTTTTTGAGTTGGGTCTTGCTGTGTCGACCAGGCTGGAGTGCAGTGGCACCATCACAGCCACTGCAGTCCTGACCTCCTCTGCTCAGGTGATGCTAGGATTACAAGCGTGAGCCACCATGCCAGACCTTGTTGGTTTTTTTTTTTTGAGACAATCCCTCATTCTGTCGCTCAGACTGGAGTGCAGTGGTGCCACCATATCTCACTGCAGCCTCAAACTCCTGGGTTCAAGTGATTCTCCCATTGCGGCCTTACGGGTAACTGGGATTACATACAGGTGCCACCACCACATCTGGCCTGCAAGCTAGTTTAAAGTCCTGTGAAGAAAGACTTGGTACTGCCACAAAGGATTATCATGCCACATCTCTACACCCAGGGTCACTGTCACATGGATCATTATTAATGTTTTCTATTGGTTGCCCTTGCTGTCTGTAAAAGAGCTACAAGTTTCAGCAGATAAGCCAGGAACCCTGCCAGCCCCACATTGTTTTAGAAAGTTGTATTTATTTATTTATTTTTTGAGTTGGAATCTCACTCAGTCGCCCAGACTGGAGTGCAGTGGCCGCTCCTGGCCACCGCATCCTCATCCTGCTGGGCTCCAGTGATCCTTCCGCCTCAGCCTTCCAGTAGCTGGAACTACAGGTGCGCGCTACCACACCCGGCTAATTTTTTGATTTATTGTAGAGATGAGGTCTCACCTGCCCAGGCGGGTCTCGAACCTGTGGCCTCAGGCAATCCACTCACCTCAGCCTCCCAAAGCGCTGGGATTATGGGCTGAGCCACCGAGCCCGGCTAGAAAGTTGTATTTATTTTAAATATCATGTATCTTTAGTACACATAAAATTAAAGTAAAAAAGTCTAAAATGGGTGTGGCCTGTAATCTCAGCACTTTGGGAGGCCGAAGCAGGAGGTGCTTTTTAACATTTTTTTTTAACATTTTAGCTCAGATGTTTGAGACCAGCCTGAGCTCTCCCCTCTTCCCCCCACGAAGAAAAAACAATCCAAACAATGTGGATAGAGTACAAGCCAGTCCCTTACCTTGAAGTAAGCACCACCACCCCCAGCTTGTCCAGCTTGCAGCCTCCAGCAAAAGGTTCTCCTTTAAATGGTCATGGACAGCCACAAGCAAAGCCTTCATAGCTCTTGATGAAGAGGCATGCACGGGTTCTTCTGAGGTCACACGCCCTTGGATGACTGGAACCCGCTGTTCTTCCAAGCACCCTGCAAAGGCTTCTGGACCAAAAACAAATCACAGGAGGAGGCGTTATTATGCCCATTTTACAGACTATAAAACAGTACCAGAGGTTAAGTGGCCATCCTACCTGGTTGTTAAGGGGTGAGATCAGTATTCAAGCCAGAGCTGGCTGAGTCTCAGCAGGCTAAAGTAATTACCGTGCGACTCATGGATGGATAATACACGGGCCCTGCATCCCAGGAGGTTATGGCCTGCAGGGTGAACACTAGTCAAGAGCTCAGCAGCTGACCAGGGCAGAAGAGCTTTCTGGGAGACGGAAGTAAGGAAGCTGGGAGCATCCGCTAGCTTGCTCACAGCACCCTAAGGGGCACATTAGGAAGAGCCACGGCCTCACTCACTGGGCTTCTGTGTCAAGAGACCCTGCAGTGCGCGATGTGAGTGAGCTACAGCCTGGAGTTGCATGAATTAGGGAAACAGCACAGAACTGAGCCACAGCCAGAGTGCAGGAGGGCCAAAACACAATCGACAGTGCAGGAGGTGTTCCCCAGTTTAGGGTGTCCTCCCCAGCTCAGGAGGTCCTCCTAGTTCAGAGTGTCCTCCCCAGGACAGGAGGTCCTCTCTAGTTCAAGATATCCTCCCCAGTTCAGGAGATCCTTCTAGTTCAGGGTGTCCTCCTCAGTTCAGTGTGCATTCCCTAGTTTAGGGTGTCCCCCCTAGTTCAGAGTGTCCTCCCCAGTTCAGATCTTCCCCAGCTCAGGGTGTCCACCTCTGGTCAGCAGATCCTCCCTAGTTTAGGGTGTCCTCCCTAGTTTAGGAGGTCCTCCCCAGTTCAGGGTGCCCTCCCCAGCTCAGCAGATCCTCCCTAGTTTAGGGTGTCCTCCCTAGTTTAGGAGGTCCTCCCCAGTTCAGGGTACCCTCCCCAGCTCAGCAGATCCTCCCTAGTTTAGGGTGTCCTCCCTAGTTTAGGAGGTCCTCCCCAGTTCAGGGTGTCCTCCCCAGTTTAGGGTGCCCTCCCCAGCTCAGGAAGTCCTCCCTAGTTCAGGGTGTCCTCCCCATCTAAGGAGATCCTCCCTAGTTCAGGGTGTCCTCCTCAGCTCAGGGTATCCTCCCCAGTTCAGGGTATCATCCCTAGTTCAGGGTGTCCTGCCTAGTTTAGGAGGTCCTTCCCATCTCAGGATATCCTTCCCAGCTCAGGAGGTCTCCCCAGTTCAGGGTATCCTCCCTACTTCAGGAGATCCTCCCTAGTTCAAGAGGTTCTCCCTAGTTCAGGAGGTCCTTCACAGTTCAGGGTGACCTCCCTAGTAGAGGAGGTCAGGTTTAGAGAGCCCAGAGGACAGACCAAGTAGACAAAGTTGTCTCCTTCATAAAAATGCCCCAGACAACTGTCCACAGTTCCCTCCAAAGCTCTCTCATTTTCATTTCTCTTTTTTTTTTTTTTTTTTTTGAGTTGGAATCTCACACTGTTGCCCAGACTGGAGTGCAGTGGCCACTCCCAGGCACCGCAGCCTCGACCTGCTGGGATCCGGCAATCCTTCTGCCTCAGCCTTTCAAGTAGCTGAAACTACAGGCGCACACTACCACACCCAGCTCATTTTTGATTTATTGTAGAGATGAGGTTTCGCCAAGTTGCCCAGGTGGGTCGCAAACCCGCGGGCTCAGGCAATCCACTCACCTCAGCCTCCCAAACACGCGGGATTACAGGCTGAGCCACCAAGCCCGACTTTCATTTCTCTTTAAAACTTTGATTACTCTTTAACACTTTTGGGGGGGGGAGGGGGTAGAAATGAGGTCTCACTATGTTCACTGGTCTCAAATTCCTGGGCAGCAATCCTCCTGCCTCAGCCTCTCAAAGCACTGGTGTTACACGGTGAGCAACTGTCCCCAAACTATAATTTAATTTAATTTATTTTTGAGTCAGAGTCTCACTCTGTCATCCAGGTTGGAGTGCAGTGGTAGCTTATGGCCACTGCAGCCTCAACCTGTTGGGCTCCAGTAATCCTTCTGTCTCAACCTTCCAAATAGCTGGAACTACAGGTGCGTGCTACCATACCTGGTAAATTTTTTTTTTTGAGTTGGAGTCTCACTCTGTTGCCCAGACTGGAGTGCAGTGGCCGCTCCTGGCCACCGTAGCCTCGACCTGCTGGACTCTGGTGATCCTTCCACTTCAGCCTTCCGAGTAGCTGGAATTACAGGCATGTGCTACCACGCCCAGCTTATTTTTTGATTTATTGTAGAGATGAGGTCTCGCTGCCCAGTCGGGTTTCGAACCCGCGGGCTCAGGCAATCCACTCACCTCAGCCTCCCAAAGGCGCGGGATTACAGGCTGAGCCACTGAGCCCGGCTAAATTTTTTTATTTATTGTAGAAACGAGGTCTCACCATGTTGCCCAGGCTCATCTTGAACCCGTGGACTTAGTCAATCCTCTTGGCTCCGCCTCCCAAGTGCTGGTGTTACACGGTAAGCCTCCATGCCTGGCCTGTATTTTAAACTTTCTTCAAACTGGGACACACGATCTTTTACAGAAGGGAGTCAGTGTCTGGGGTTCCATTGAAAGTTGACTTTTGGCCGGGTGCAGTGGCTCATACCTGTAATCCCAGCACTTTGAGACGCCAAGGTGAGAGGATTGCCTGAGCTCAGGGGTTCGAGACCAGCCTGAGCAACATGGCAAGACCTCATCTCTACAATAAATCAAAAATTAGCCGGGAGTGGTGGCATATATCTGTATTTCCAGATACTTGGAAGACAGAGGTAGAAGGATCACCTGAGCCCAGCAAGTCGAGGCTGCGGTAGCCGTGAGTGTGCCACTGTACTCCAGACTGGGTGACAGAGTGAGACTGCGACTCAAAAAAAAAGAAAGTTTTATTTATTTATTTATTTAATTAATTTGCACCTGGCCAAATTATGTTTTTAAGAGCATGATTCTTTCTTAGAACATATGCTCTAAAATGGACAAGAGTGAGTATCTTTTTTATTGGTTTGTTGACCTCACAAGCCATCTGATGTCTCTTGCCTGAAAAAAAGTATCTCTGTCAGTCAGAATGAGCTAGTTTATGCTGCAGCAATATACAATTTAAAAAACATTTTTTACCAGGCATAGTGGCTCAAGCCTGTAATCCCAGCACTTTGGAAGCCGAGACAAGAGGATTGCTTGAGTCCAGGGGTTTGAGATCAGGCAGGGCAACTTGGTGAGACCTCGTCTCTACAATAAGTCAAAAAATTGGCTGGGCGTGGTGGTGCATGCCTGTAGTCCCAGCTGCTTGGAAGGCTGAGGTGGAAGGATCACCTGAGCCCAGGAGGTCGAGGCTGCGGTGGCTGTGAGTGTGCCACTGCACTCCAGCCTGTGCGACAGAGTGAGACTTTGGCTCAAAAAAAAAAAAAAAACCATAATTTTTTTTTGGTAGAGACAGAGTCTCACTATGTTGCCCAGGCTGGTCTCAAACTCCTTGGTTCAAGCATCCTCCTGCCTCAGCCTCTCAAAGCATTGGGATGACAGGTGTGAGCCACCATGGGTGGACTGATACACAATTAAAAAAATCTCCGTGACTTAAAACAAGATGTGTAGGTGGCAGAAGACTCTGCTCTGTGACTTCTACCAGGACCCAGGCTGAGGGAGCAGGCCTCCCCAACACTGCTTGTTGGTCACTGGCAAAGGGAAGAGAGCCCTCAAGAGAGACTCACATCAGCGGTTCAAGGCTCAGTCTCCTTGGCTGGGTGTGGTGACTTATGCCTGTAATCCCAGCACTTTGGGAGGCTGAGGTGAGAGCATTGCCTGAGCCCAGTGGTTCAAGATCAAAATTTAAAAAATTAGCCAAGTGTGGTGGCGCACTCCTGTAGTCCCAGCTACTCAGGAGGCTGAGGTGGAAGAATCACCTGAGCCTAGGAGGTTGTGGCTGTGATGGCCATAAGTGTGCATGCCATCGCACTCCAGCCTGGATGACAGTGTGAGACCCTGACTCAAAAGAAAAAAAGCTCAGTTCCAAAGAGCCGCACATCTCTAGTACTAACTACAGACCACGGGGGGTGGGGGGGGAAGGAAGGGGACTGGTTTCGGGGCAAGAAGTGGGTTTCTACTTTGCTCCGAAGGTGGAGTGCTGAAACCCTCTGGTGGACCCACCTGTGACCTCCCAGTGCCCAACTGAACCCCTTACTCCTGCTCTGCGGCCCTGAACTCGCGCTTGTGACAAGTCCTGCCCCACCCCGCCCGCGCTGGCCTCTGTTACCGCTGCTCACCCCTCCTTACCCTTGATACCCGCCCCCACGAGCCCTGAAGCCAATGCACATTACCACCTCATAAGGCAAACTCGTGACTTCTTGAGACAGAGAGAGCCCTGGCTCTGCCAGCCAATCCATGTCCTCTTTTCTCTCTCACACCTGGAGCCGTGCTTCCCAGCTCTTCACAGGTAGGTCAGTGTGACCATTTCCAGCTGGTGGGATGTGATGGCGTTTCAGGCCTGGCCTGTGAACACCTCCGTGTGCGCCTTCCTTTCCTGTCCTAGCAGCTGGTGCCAGTGCCCAGGCGTCCCAGGAACCAGCATTAAAGGTGGCAGACCCCCATGCACCCCTGCCTCCTGTGACCACCAGCACCCGCAGTGGACTCTTGTGAGGGAGAGACGCGCTTCTTTACGGCAGCCAGCCTTATCCTAGCAAACCCTTCAAAGATAGAGGAACCTGTCCAAGGCAGGGCTTTTTGTGGGAAGCCCCACTAGATAGTCCACATTCCATGATGCTGCTCGGGGTTTTCCACAGTTTTCCATCATGTGGTCCTCCAGGGGGTGGGAGAGCGTTGGGGGTCTGTGGGACTGAGGCTGGGTCTAGGCTGTAGAACTGTGCTGGGAAGGAGGCCAGTGTCCTGAGAGGGAAGAAGACTGGTGGCCTGGGAGGAAGGGAGGCCAGTGGCCTGGAAGGGAAGAGCAACAGCAGCCTGGGAGGAAAGGAGGCTGGCGACTGCGTTTCTTGGTTTTCCCCTACCTTGTCATCCAGGTGGACATGCTGTCCAGGCAGCCGCATGCTGTGCCAGCTCTCCATCCACTGTGACTGGCAGGAGTCTGGCTGTGGTTCAGTTTCCCCAGAGTACGACCTCCACCCTCCTCAGGCTGAGCACCAGTGTGCTCACACTGCAGAGCATCCGAGCGTCTGCATGCCTTCCTGCAGATGTGTGCTGAGAGTGCAGACGTCAGCAGCTCCCATATCTTAATCAGAAGGTCTCATCAAAGAATCAACTGAAGGAGGCTGTGAGGTCTTCACAAGGGCTAGGAGGACAGAGAGGCTGCCTGTTTAAGAGCGGCCAGAAAGTGTGCCCTGAGGTTGGGGAGGATGATGGGCGCAAGTTTCGAAATTTTCCACGTACGTTTGCTGATGTGTCTGAGATCACAGCCGCTTGGCATGCATGTGGCTACACCCCAACAGTGCTGGGTATGACAGGCATCAACGTGGACTGTCCGTTTCTCTCTGAAGTCTGCTCCTCCCCCACAGTTCCCTATTGCTGATGGCTGGTGTACATCCTGTGTCCAAACAGAGCCCAAAGCTTGCAGCTCTGAAGAGCTTGCCAGCCTGTGCCATGTCAGCTGATCACAGCCAGACTTTCCCAGGCTTTTACAGGGCATTAGGTGCTGCTCTAAGTATATCCTATATTTTCTCACTTAATCCTCGAAAACTGTGCTCCTGGTACTGCTCCTTCTGCGGAAGGAGAGAGGGACTGGTGTGGCTGCCTGGGCCACATGCTCCACGCAGGGCAGGGCCAGACTTGGATCCCAAGCAGTTTGGCTGCAGGGTTCACGCAGCTGAGACTCTGCTGGGGACTCTTCCGCTCGTGAACAGGACAGCTGTAGAACTGGTGCCCGCCCCACAGCGTTGCGGAGGGACCTGTTACAGGTTCATGGTGGGAACCGATACCACCAGCACCTCACCCTCCTGAGCCTGGTGATTCCGATTGTAAAGTCAGTGGGCAGGGCAGATGCTGCTGAGGGCTGGTGCTGGGGAGCCAGCATAGAAAGGCTCCTGCCACTGCCCTGGTGCCCAGATACCCTCCTGCCTTCCCCTGAATGCCACTGCAGTGGAAGAGTCAGTGGAGGACCATGACTGGGAGGGGCTCCAGCTCCTCGTGGGAGGAATAATCACATTTCCTACATGTTAAAGGCTGTTAATCCTTGATTTTCACTTTCCCCAGAAGGTACAATGATTCCCTTTTGGCTTCCTAAACGCCCTGTGAATCCCCATAATCCACTTTGTAATGATTATTCTAAAATGTTCTACTTAACTCTTTCTAATTTTTTAAAGAGAAAATTATTTTGCACTTACCAATTGTACATCTCAGCAATTTTACTGTACTGATCATTTTGTCCTTCTACCACTAAGGGGCGCTGGGAATTGTTTTGTTTTGTTTTGTTTTTCCTCCCCCTTTCTGTGTGACTTGGCAGAAGTCTCCTCTGTGCTGGTATCTGAGTGAAGGAAACTTGGCCGTTCACAGACTGGTGTTAAAATGCATCCAATTAACTGAGTCAAAAAACAAACAAAAACCTTAGAATCTCAACAATACCTTTACTTAAGGAGCTCAAAGGCTCAGATACTCCAAAATTAATTAGAAACTAAGCTTCAGTGATTAATACAGAAAAGGAAAAGAAAATTATTTGCCTTGAATCAGATTAGAAGATTTGGTTATGTGAACAGCCATTTATAATTAAGAAATAGGAACATTACTACTTATTACTTCATTTTTTTTGTACTGATGTTATTTGATAAAATAAAATTTTTAGCTGGGTGGGGTGTCTCATGCCTGTAATCCCAGCACTTTGGGTAGCTGAGGTGGGAGGATTGCTTGGGGCCAAGTTTGAGACCAGCCTGGGCAACATAGCAAGACCTTGTCTCTAAAATAATAATAATAATAATAATAATAATAATAAAGTTTGTGACTGGGCTCAGTGGCTCAGCCTGTAATCCTAGCACTCTGGGAGGCTGAGGCGAGTGGATTTCCCGAGCCCGCAGTTCGAGACCAGCCCAGGCAACTTGGCAAGACCTCGTCTCTACAATAAATCCAAAAAATTATCTGGGCATGGTAGCATGCACCTATAGTTCTGGCTACTTGGAAGGCTGAAGCGGAAGGATCGCCAGAGCCCAGCAGGTCAATGCTGGGATGGCTGTGAGTGTGCCACTGCACTCCATCCTGGGCAATGGAGTGAGAATCCAACTCAAAAAAAGAAAAGTTTGTATCCATCTTGTGGGATTATTATTACCAGTCATGGTATATAGGTATTTCATTGGATGACTATTTTACGTAAATTTTTAATTTTGCTATTTTGTTCCTGCATATGTTTGAATTGGGGAAACGAATCTCATTTCACATCTTGTATTGATAAACTGTGAATTCCAAAACCCAATGATTACAATAGGAAGGACATGAACAAATGGAAAAAATAGGAGTACTTCGCAATGGCCCTAAACTTCTAAGTTTTGGATAAACATAAACAAGGTATTAAAATTTCAATTTATCTTTTATTATTTAACAAATACAGGAAAACACACTCTTTATTTTTATTTCTTTGTTTTTTTGAATTGGAGTCTCACTCTGCCACCCAGCCTGGAGTACAATGGCATGCTCACAGCTACCAAGCCTTGACCTGCTAGGCTCAGGCGATCCTTTTCTTCAGCCTTTCGAGTAGCTGGAACCAGGTATGTGCCACCATGTCCTGCTGATTTTTTGATTTGTTGTAGAGACGAAGTCTTGCCATGTTGCTCAGATTGGTCCCAGAGCCCTGAGCTCAGGCAATCCTCTCGCCTCTGCCTCCCAAAGTGCTAGGATTACTGGTGTAAGTCACCACACTCGGTAGGAAAAGACATTCTATGCTTTTGTGTCTGGTTCAAAAGGAGGAAGAACGAAGCCCAAAGTGTGAAATTACATGCATACTTAACTTTCTTTGCGTTTTAGGCCAGAGCAAACACGCTCGCTCTGTGTGTATTAGATTTCCATTGCCGCATAACGAATCACCACAGACTCAGCAGTCCAAAATGCTCACTTATGGTCTCAAAGTTCATGCAGGTTGGAAGTCTGGGCATAGTCAGCTTAGAGTCTCTGCTCAGGGTCTCACAGGGCTGAGACCCAGGTGTTGGCTGGGCTGTGATGCTTTCTAGAGCTTGGGGTCTTTTTTCAAATCCACATAGCTGTTGGCAGAATTCGGTTCCTCATGGTTGTAGGATGGAAGTCCCGGCCCACTCATGGGCTGTTGGGCAGGGTGCTCTGAGTGCCCAGAGGCACCTGCAGCTCTCCACATGCCATCTCACACTGCTGGGCTCTGCCTTCAGAAGAAGCCAGTCCCGTTAAGGCCTCTCCTGATGAGAGTTATAGTCACCACTGAGGATAATCTCATGCCAAGGTCAGCTGATGTGGGCCCTCAGTTACATCTACTAAGTCCCTTTACAGCAGCACCTGGATGGGAATTGATGGACTAGCTGGGAAAATGTGTGTGCATGCCAGAGCACAGGAATCTTGGGGCCATCTCAGAATTCTGCCCTCCATCAAGGTAAACATTGAACTCAAGTCATTTAAAACTACAGTATTTGTGAAGTTTTTGAGAGCAGGAAAAATAATGTTCTTTTTTTTTTGAGTAGGAGTCTCACTCTGTCACCCAGGCTGGAGGGCAGTGGCATACTCCCAGCCATTGCAGCCTCGACCTGCTGGGCTCAGGAGATCCTTCCGCCTCAGCCTTCCAACTAGCTGGAACCACAGGTATGAGCTACCTCGCCTGGCTAACTTTTTGATTGATTGTAGAGATGAGGTCTTGCCATGTTGCTCAGGCTGGTCTTGAACCTGTGGGCTTAGGCAATCCTCTGGCCTCTGCCTCCCAAAGTGCTGGGATTATAGGTGTGAGTCACCATGCCCGGTCTAAATCTGACATTTTAAGAGAGACCATTAAAATCTATTCTGAGCCGGGCTCAGTGGCTCATCCTGTAATCCCACGCCTTGGGAGGCTGAGGTGAGTGGATTGCCT
>NW_007247454.1:95865-103334 GCF_000164805.1 Carlito syrichta
ACTACAACTCAAAAAAACAAAAAAAAAAAAAAAAATCTATTCTGCCTGTGAGAGGAAGGGCCTGGATCTTAGATAGCTTTCACTGAAGCCATAAGGCTCGTGTTTACCATTTAAGACTTGGGGCCTTGTCTCCTCTGACTAGGAGAACTGAAGGCATCTTGATTCCCTTCCAGTTCCATGAACACTGTTCTTTAATCAGCTGTAGGCATCACTGTGGCCCAGAGAAGGCACCGCCCCTTCCTGCAGCTGCCAGCACCTGCCAATTCCAGTCTAGGAGCAGGAGAGAAGGGTGTTCTCTGAGTGCGCAGGACACTGTTGTTTCTTATGTACATGAAACTATAGAATAGAGCCTAGAACCCATTGCCTTGTTAATAGATGCCGAGCAGAGAAGCATTCTCAAGACTTAAAAGCAAAGCCAGGAACCCGCATAAGCCACCAAACATATTTATTGTGTGATACTTGTGATATTGAAAACATGGTTTTTCATTTCCACTGTCACTAAGTTCATCATCTTAATGAAATGCAAAAAAGGAAAAATGGATAACTAGGAAGTAAAAGTGTATTGTTAATAATATTGTTGGCCGGGCTCGGTGGCTCAGCCTGTAATCCCAGCACTTTGGGAGGCCGAGGTGAGTGGATTGCCTGAGCCCGCAGGTTCGAGACCCGCCTGGGCAACTTGGCGAGACCTCATCTCTACAATAAATCAAAAAATCATCCGGGCGTGGTAGTGCATGCCTGTAATTCCGGCTACTCGGAAGGCTGAGGCAGAAGGATCGCTGGAGCCCAGCAGGTCAAGGCTGCGGTGGCCGGGAGCGGCCACTGCACTCCAGTCTAGGCGACAGAGTGAGACTGCAACTCAAGAAATAATAATAATAATATAATAGTAATATTGTTGGCCAGGCTCAGTGGCTCAGCCTGTAATCCCAGCACTTTGGGAGGCAGAAGCGAGTGGATTGCCTTAGCCTGTGGGTTTGAAACGAGCTTGGGCAACTTGGCGAGACCTTGTCTCTACAATAAATCAAAAATTAGACGGGGGTGGTAGCAGGAACCTATAGTTCCAGCTACTTGGAAAGCTGAGGCAGAAGGATCACTGGAGCCCAGCAGGTTGATGCTGGGGTGGTCGTGAGTGTGCCACTGCACTCCAGCCTGGGTCACAGAATGAGACTCCAACTCAAAAAAAAAATTGTTAGTTGGGTGTGGTGCTTCATGCCTGTAATCCCAGCACTTTGGAAGGCCACAGCAGGAGGATTGTTTCAGCCCAGGAGTTCATGATCAGACCAATTTAGTGAAACTGTGTTTCTACAAAAAAAATTTAAAAAGCAGCCAGGCATGGTGGTGTTCACCTGTAGTCCCAGCAACTTGGGAGGTTGAGGCCTGCATGAGTTCAGGAGGTCAAGACTATGGTAAGCCGTGATCATGCCACTACACTCCAGCCTAGGCAACAGAGTGAGACCCTGACTCACAATAATAATAATAATATATATATATTTTTGAGTTGGATTCACACTCCATCACCCAGGCTGGAGTGTAGTGGCATGCTCACCGCCACCCCAGCGTTGACCTGTTGGGCTCAGGTGATCCTTCTGCCTCAGCCTTCTAAGTAACCAGAGCTTCAGGAGCGCACTACCATGCCCAGCTAATTTTTTTTTTAATATAAAAAGGCTTTATTTGCAGGGAACAGGAGTTCAGTCAAACAGGCCAAACCCCACATCATTGTCTGACTCTTCGGACTCCTCCTTCTTCATCTTTCTTCTCCTCTGCTGCAGTGGGGGCGGACCAGCAGCTGGGCAGAGCCTGGGGCAGCAGAGACGGCCACAACCCTGCCGTCAGGCACACTGGCAAGCTTGCCGATACGCTGGGCAATGACATCCTCCATGTTCTTTCCGTTCAGCTCATTGATGATCTTGTTGAGCCAGTTATCATCCACCTCGATGCTGACGTTGTCCAGGATCTTCTTGATGTCCTTGGCGCTGGGTGAAGGGTTGCCCCCAAGGGCGGCCAACAGATAGGATACCACGTAGTGTATCTCAGCGGCAGCAGAGGCAGGAGGAGGCCTAGTGCCCTGGCTAATTTTTTGATTCATTGTAGAGATGAGGTCTCGCCAAGTTGTCCAGATTGTTCTCAAGCCATGGACTCAGGCAATCCCTTCACCTCGGCCTCCCAAAGTGCTGGGATTACAGGCTTGAGCCACCACAGCCCCGACCTGCTAGGCTCAGGAGATCCTTCAGCCTCAGCCTTCCCAATGGCTGGAACTACAGGCGTGAACCACCATGCCCAGCTAATTTTTTGATTTATTGTAGAGACAAGGTCTCTCCATGTTGACCAGGCTAGTCTCGAAACCCTGGGCCCAGGCAATCCTCTTGTCTCCACCTCCCAAAGTGCTAGGATGACAGGCATGAGCCACCATGCTGGGCTAGTAAATATGTTTATATATTTCTGTGTGCTTTCTGAATAAATCAGATCATAGTGCTCAGCTACTTGCTCCTTTTAAAATTCAACATTTCTTGGGGATATTTGCACGTCTGAACGTAAGCTCTGCCTTAGCCATCTCATTAGCTGCACTGTATTCCACGAACACAGACTATGTCATGGTCGTCATTGATTCTATCAACGTAGCAATATTACAATGATAAGTCAGTGCCTGCTTGGCTGCACTGAAGCTGGTTCCCCATTTCCAGGTCTAGGCATCAAATACATATATGCATGTGGCCACCATCACTTCCATTCCCTGGAGACTCCTGGCTTCCCTCTCCTACCCTGGGACTTGGGTGTGCCTAGGTGCCTCTCCTGTGCTGGGCTGAGATGATCCTTCCACCTCAGCCTTTCAAGTAAGCTGGAACTACAGGTGCATGCTACCATGCCCTGCTTATTTTTTATTTATTTATTGTAGAGACGAGGTCTCATCAAGTTGCCCAGTCTCGTCTCGAACCCCTGAACTCAGACAATCCTCTTGCCTCGGCCTCCCAAAGTGCTGGGAATACAGGCTTGAGCCACTGCACCCGGCTTTTTAAAAATTTTTAATTTAAAAAAATTTTTTTATTAGAAACTGGGTCTTGTTATATCACCCAGGCTGATCCTGAACTCCTGGCCTCCAGGGATCCTCCCACATCAGCCTCCCAAAACGCTGGGATTACAGGGATGAGCCACCATGCCCAACCTGTATCTCTCTTATAAAGACATTTGTCATTAGATTTTGGACTCACCTGACTAATCAGTAATCTCATCTCAACATTCTCAACTTAATTACATCTGCAAAGACATTTCTCCAAAAACAAGATCACATTCACAGATTCCAGAGATGAGGATGTGGACACATTTATTTGGGTGGCATCATTCAGCCCATAACACTGTGTGTGAAAAATTTAAAAAGGAAAAGATTGAAAAACAAATCATTATCAGTAGTGATTAGTTTCAGGAGGGAAAATTTTCCAAATTTGCTATAATGAACCTATGTAAACTTTACAATCAGAAAAAAACCAAGAAACAAAAACAGTAGAGAAATATCAATAACCACCAGCACTACAAAAGCAAACACAGGCAGGTCGTACTCACACATACCCACAAACAATTGACCCTGACACGTTGGGAAGGCGTGCAGAGATCATGGCCTCAAACTCAGTGACACTGGGGTCCTCGGCCAGCCTTGGGTTCTTGGCCAGAACCACAGACATGTTCGCCTTCTCTCATGTAAGGTGAAGCCTTGGCTTGGGACCCATGCTTGGGAAGAGCCAGAAGAGGGAATTATTTTCCTGTGTTGACCTGTAGAAATTAAAATGTTTTTCTCCCAAGAAGCAACGTTACTGAGTCGAGGTTGCCAGCTTGGGCTGATTTAAGCTGCAGAAGCACCTTGTTTTAACTGTATTGTGTTGAAAATCTGTAATTAGTTGCCAACTATTTTCACATGAAAATTTGGGTTTTGGCTTCTGTTGTGTGGAGTCCTCCTATGGCCGGTGTCTGCTGGAGCCGGGTGTGGCAGCACCATGGGCACACGCGACAGTGTCTGGCACTCCTTGTTTGTATGTCATCTTTGACCACATCAGATCTTTGTACATGCAGGTCTCCAATGCATAGACTAAAATGGTTTTGTGGTGTTATGTGCACTGAGGACTGCATGGCGTGTGCAGGTTTGCTGGAAAACCCATGCACTCCTGCTTCTGGAGAGAAATGTTCTAGGTTCCAAATGGCCAACACACAACCTCAAATCCTGCACCAGCTCATGAACTTGTGACTCCTCCATGGTGATGTCCTGTTGTCTGCCTATACAAGCGATGGAAGGTGTGTATTGGTGTGTGCATGCAGAAATCAGAACTCAGCCTCACGGGCTACTTGAGAAGGAAGTCTCAGCATTCCACTGTGGGAATGATGCCATCTCAGACTGTGTCAGCATGCAGGCGGCGTGTGCACCCGTGAGTGTGGATGTGCCCAGAACACCAGGGCAGAACCTGCCTTCCCAACCCAACTGTGAGAATTAATAAGTCATGAGCCTGAATTAGCCTCAACTTCCCTGGGTTAGCACCCAGTACCTTCATAGAGTTCCCTGCCGGAAACTGCACTGACTCGTGGCAGGCGTTTCTGGTGAAGCTCTTGAATTTTTCATCTGAGTTGAGCTGTGGAGGTCAGCAGAGGTGGAACGCTCTCCTGGGCTGCAGGGAGTATTGCCTCAATGGAGCTGGAGCCCTGTAGAGGTCCTGTTCTTAAGGTTTCCCCTCCTAAACTAATAAGTATGTATGAGCACCTGCCCTGTTCAGGGCCCTGGGGTGGGGCACACACAGAAATGAAGATGTGATGGTGCTTGCAAGCCAAGGAGAGTTCAACCTGGTTGGGATTGGGGACATGAGGAACAAAACGTTAAAACAGCATGATGTGGCCGGGCTCAGTGGCTCAGCCTATAATCCCAGTACTTTGAGAGGCTGAGGTGAGTGGATTGCCTGAGCCCGTGGGTTCTAGACCCACCCTGGCAACTTACCGAGACTTCATCTCTACAATAAATAAAAAAATTAGCCGGGCATAGTAGCGTGCGCCTGTAGTTCCGGCTACTTGGAAGGCTGAGGTGGAAGGATTGTCAGAGCCCAGCAGGTTGAGGCTGTGGTGGACGGGAGCGTGCCACTGCACTCCAGTCTGGGCAACAGAGTGAGACTCCAACTCAAAAACAAAAAACAAAAAACCCCAGCATGATGTCGGACAAAGCAGATGAGATGTCATAGCCATGAGTGGTGGGTCGCCAGATGGTCAGTGGAGATACCAAGTGTGTCTTCTGTACCCTCAAGGAAGTGGAGCATCATTTCTGGCGGGCGTGGTCAAGCGGTAGAGGTGGTGACCAGGTTGAGTCCAGGTAGAACAGAAGCTGCAACACTAGTAGACATGTGGCCGTGGGGACTCAGCTGAGACAACACCAGCAGACACGTGGCCACGGGAAATGGAAGGGGCTTTGACTGTGACAGAGAGCCAGGCTAGAAAGCTCAAGGTTCAGGATTGTGGAGGGCCTTGAATGACAGGACACCCAATTCCAAATGGGGAAGCCTGGGAAACTTTTGAGCCAAGGCATGCTGTGATCCAAGGAGTCGGATGCCAGAACGTTGGGAGGGAGGGAAGACTTGAGAGAAGCAAGGAGCTCCTGTGGAGAAATGACTGACACTGGCATGGACAGAGGGCTTGGGAAGAAGGGACAGGGAGGAAGACTCATGGACTTGATGGAGACCAGAAGGTGGTAGATGGAGGGGGAGCAGCATGGTACAGGGGCCTCTGGGTTTAGAGACAGGCACTAGGGCCATGGTAGAGTTGCTGACTAAAGAGCCCGTGTGGAGGGAGGTCCCCGTGAAGGGAGGTCCTGGGAGGTGGCTGGGAGGGCAGGCTTGTCCAGTCCTGCTTTGAGGCTCTGATGGGCATCCAGACCAGGACTCAGCCCCAGTTCTGCACTCTTAGCTGCCACCTGGTGGTCCCCACACATCCTCTCTGTCATGCTCTGAGCACTTAGCCACAGTGCTGCTAGGACCCAGTGAGAATACCAGCACTCACTTGGTTGACTTTCAAGGCCCTCTGGCTGGTGGTCACAGATCCCACTGACCACCTGCTGTGCATCCTTGCTGGGTTGAGCAAGGGTCTCATGCCAAGGGGCTGCCCAAGCCCATGACTCCTTCTGCTGGCCTCTGGGATTCAGCTGGCTCCGGACCTGCCTCCTGTTCTCCCTGCTGTCCACTGCTGGGAAGTCCTTCCTCTTGCTGACTTCACATGGCTCACACTGAATCTGACTTCCCCATGGGATTCTGGTGAGCCCCCTTTCAACCAGTCCTTCAGCATCCGTGAGCTCCTGCGTATGTGGTGAGCAACTCCAACAAGGGTGACACGGCATCTCCAGTTCTGCTGAGTGTTGTGAATTGTCATGGTGACTTCACAGAGTGGAGGACAGACAGGCACCCCGGCCACTGGGGCTGCAGCTGAATTCAGAGGCAGAACCTCACAGGAGGCCCACGGGTGGCGCATCAGAAGCTGTGTTGAATGGGCCTCTGGGGAAGCCAGCCTATCTCCTTTTCTTTCTTCCTCATTTGTCCTCCTCAGTTTCCTCGCCGAACCTCGAGTCCTCTTTCTGCCCTGGGGCCTCCACTTGGATCATCTTTCCCCACAACCAGCCTGCATCGATATTCATCCTAAAAATACCACCTGCTCCATGGCACAAGCTGAAACCATGGCAGGTGCAGAGGCTGGAACGTGTAAACGCAACTCTCAGGTAACATAGAGGATGCCAGTCTCTGCAGCCTCATTTAAAACGCTATTTATATTCGCAGAGCCTCTAATAGCATTTGTATTGTGTCTGCCTGTGATGTGGGTGCATTTCCCCCATGCCAGTTTCTTATTATCGCACAACGCCGGCCACGGCCTTCGATGATAATGAAGCAGAGGCGCTCTTGGAAGGCACCACGTGTGCCTCCCGCCCGAGGGGGCTGGTTCCGCGCTGAAGCGGCCACTCCTGCCTGCCTAGAAAAGCATCCGCATCCCTGCAGCATTGACTCAGCCTTTTATTCTTCTGTGGAGAATAAAATTGAACACCAGGCTATTGAGTGTGTGGGTGTCTCTCAGATGACGCCTTAGACCAGAGGCTACGTGGCCGCGGGGAATATTGGCGTTTCTGTTCTGGCCTTGCACCGGACATCACCCTTCAGGCCTTTCTTTCCCAGCTCCTGTGGTTTCTTTGCTTCCATGCTATGACTGTTGTTTTCACTCCTTGCTTTTCCAGTGCATTCGAAAATCAAGCCACAGGCCAGGCTTTGTGGCTCAGCCTATAATCCTGGCACTTTGGGAGACTGAGGTAAGTGGATTGTCTCAGCCCGCAGGTTTGAGATCAGTGCAGGCAACTTGGTGAAACCTCAACTCTACAATAAATCAAAAATTAGCCGGGCATGGTAGCATGCACCCGTAGTTCTGGCTACTTGGAAGGCTGAGATGGAAGGATCGCCGGAGCCCAGCAGGTCGAT
>NW_007247454.1:103354-106990 GCF_000164805.1 Carlito syrichta
GTGGCCATGAGTGTGCCATTGCACTCCAGCCTGGGCGACAGAGTGAGACTCCAACTCAAAAAAAAAAAAAGAAAAGAAAATCAAACCACAAACAGTTTCCCTTGGAGTCAAAGCACAATGCAAGCCTGGTATCTGTGCTGTGTTATGGTGAATACTCCACCGCCTCACACGGCGTGTGCCAGGGACTTGTGATGGGGGTATTTCCCAGCAGCTCTGAGTGGCTGGGTCTTGCACCAAGCCCGGGACCCCAGTGACACGTGAGAAAGGGTGAGTTGATAGATTCCACCGGGTGGTGTTTTCTCAGCCTAGATATCCAACACATAGTTAGTGAGACCATAACAACACCTTTCATTTGGCGTTTATGCCTTTTAAAAATGCCATTTGTATTGTTCCATGTTTGATCACAAAATTGCCTTTGGTACTGGAGTTACAGAAGTCATGGCTGCCTGATTTCACAGATAGGGAGACAGTCTCGAGGCAAGTCACATGACTTGCCCAACCAGATTTCATGATCTCAAAGTGGGTGGTTTTCCTTCAGTTGCTGCATGTATAATAAACTCAAGACAATTGCTGTTACAGACAGGATTGTGTTTGGTTCCATGATGACCTTACGAGACAGCGTGATCAGGTATCATCCTCATCTTCCAGATCAGAAAACAAAGTCCAAGGAAGCTGAGTTACCAGGGTAATATGGGGACAAACAGAAGAGGAAGACTTGGGTTGGGCACAGCAGCTCACACCTGCAATCCCAGCACTTTGGGAGGCTGTGGTAGGAGGATAGCTTGAGACCAGGAGTTTGAGAACAGCTTGGGCAACATAGTAAGACCCCATCTCTACATATAGTTTTTTTAAAAAGTAGCCAGGCATGATGGCATGTACCTGTATTCCCAGTTACTCAGTAGGGTGAACCAGGAGGACTGTTTGAACCCAGTAGGCCGAGGCTGCAGTGAGCTGTGATTGTGCCACTGCACTCCAGCCTGGGCAACAGAGAAAGAGCTTGTCTCTAAAAGAAAAGAAAAGAAAGAAAAAGAAAAAAAAAGGGAAAAATTTGAACCCAGGGCTCTAAGTCTGCTGCTTTTGGCGGCACTTTGCTAGCTACCTGATTGAGGCCTGACCCCACCCCACTCAGTGTCTTTGGCCAGAAAGACTCATCCTTAACTCCTTTTTTCTCTTACCCTTACCTCAGCTAGCAGCATCTTACTGGGTCTACCTCTAAAACACACTCCAAATCACCTGTGTCTTTGGTGTGTCTTCCATGGCTAGTGTCCTGGCTGAGGTCTTTGTTATTCTCACCTGGATTGTACAACAGTCCCCTCCTGGCTGGTACCCAAAGGCAGTTCCCAGTAAGGCAGTCCTCTCTGGAGTCATACTTTTCTGTGGTTCTGCAGCATTGAATCTCAGCTGGCCTGTGTCTCATTTTGGTCAGCAGAATGTGGACAATGTGGGGTTGTGCGTTTCTGACCTAAGAATCAAGGTTTTCTACTTATGGGAACCTTGAGCCACTTAAATGACATTCACCAGCTCTGCTGGAGATACTCTTTGAACAGACCACATGGAGAGGAAGAGATGCCAAGGTTACCTAAGTGGCAGACTGGTCCAGCCATCAGTATCCCAGCTGGGCCCAGTCTTTCTACTGTTTCTGCAGAGGTGCCGATGATGAGGGAACATTGTGACCTTTCAGCTGGTTGTGCCCTTTGTCCTCCTGCACTGACACCACATGGAGCAGAAGAACCTCCCAGTTGAGCCCAACTGAGCCACAGATTCGTGAGGGATAATAAAGTTGTGGTTGTTTTGAGCCATTAAGTTTTGTGTTGGTTTTTTACATAACAATAGGTAACAAAAATGTCTAAGGGGTTTCCCTGTTTCCACTTGTACTTGTCACCAGTCTATTTCCAAACACAGAGGAGTCTTAAAAAAAAAAAACTTAGAGTAAAATACACACAGCACAAAATATACCATTTCAGCATTTTTTGTTTTTGTTTTTGTTTTTAGGGATAGGGTCACTCGGACTGGAGTGTAGTGGCTGGATCATAGCTCACTGCAGCCTTGACTTCCTGGGCTCAGGCGACCCTCTGGCTCCAGTACATGCCTGGCTTCATCTTAACCATTTGTAAGTGTACAATTCAGCATTGTTAAGTACATTCACATTGTTGTGCAAGAATCTCCTGAACTCTTTTTATCTTGCAAATCTGAAACTCTACACTCATTAAACAACTCTACTCTCCCCGACACTCCCGCAACCACCATTCTACTATCTGTTTCCATGAACTTGACTCATGTAGATGGTGCTTCCCACAAGTGGGATACTGTAATACTTGTTTTTGGGGACTGGCTTAGTTCATTTACCATCATGCCCTCAGACTCATCCGTGTTGCAGCATGTGTCAGAATTTCCTTCCTTTTTAAGACTAGGTAGACCCAGGTGCAGTGGCTCACATCTATAATCCCAGCACTTTGGGAGGCGGAGGCAAGAGGATTGTCTGAGCCCACGGGTTTGAGACCAGCCTGGGCAACATAGCAAGACATTGTCTCTACAATAAAAATAAACAAACAAACAAACAAACAAACCCAGGCATGGTGGTGCATGCCTGTGGTTCCAGCTACTTGGAAGTTTGAGGTGGAAGGATCGCCTGAGCCCAGCAGGTCAAGGCTGCAGTGACCATGAGCATGCCACTGCACTCCAGCTTGGGTGACAGAGTGAGACACCGACTAAAAAAAAAAAAATGTTAAGTTATATTTCACCATGGGAATGGACCACCTTATGTTTATCCATCCATCTGTTGATGGACACTGGGTTCTTTTCAATTTTCGCCTCTTGTGTGTAGTGCTGCAATAAACATGACTATGCAAATATCTCTGCAAGACTCAGCTTTCAATTCTTTTGGGGTTTACCTAGAACTAAATTGCTGGATTATATTGTAACTCCATTTTTACTTTTTTTTTTTTTTAAGGTGTTGGTGTCTCACTCTTTAGCCCAGGCTGGAGTTCAGTGGCATAATCACAGCTCACCATAGTCTCCACCTCAAGTGATGTTGCTGCCTAAGTCTCTCAAAGTGCTGGGATTATAGGTGTGAGCCACCACACCCTGTCCTCCTTATTTTTAATTCATTCTCTTATCTCTACCTGACAAGTAGGAAACTTATATTAATGGCACACAGGCATATAGTACTAACTATACACCTGACTCTGTTCTAAATCCTTTACATATATTGACATAACTGCCTTGACAGCAACCCTGTGGATTAGATATTATTATTATTATTGTTATTATTATTTTTGAGTTGGAGTCTCACTCCATTGCCCAGGTTGGAGTGCAGTGGCACACTTACTAAAAAGTAGCCAGAACTACAGGCACATGCTACCATGCCCAGGTAATTTTTTATTTTTTTCGTTGTAGAGACGAGATCTTGCCAAGTTGCCTGGGCTGGTCTCAAACTTGCAGGTTTAGGCAATCCACTCGCCTTGGCCTCCCAAAGTGCTGGGATTACAGGCTGAGTCACTGAGCCCAGCCTAGATATTATTATTATCCCCATTTTACAGATGAGAAAACAGAGACATCAAATATTAAATAACTTCCCTAGCTGGGCTCGGTGGCTCAGCCTGTAATCCCACGCCTTGGGAGGCTGAGGTGAGTGAA
>NW_007247454.1:107151-123079 GCF_000164805.1 Carlito syrichta
CAGCCACTGCACTCCAGTCTGGGTGACAGAGTGAGACTCCAACTCAAAAAATAAATAAATAAATAAATAAATAAATAAATAAATAAATAACTTCCCTAAAGTTCTGCAGCTGGTAATTGGCCAAGCTGGGGTTTACATCAAGGCAGCTGGGATCAAAAATCCACTGTTATAGTCTTCTCATTATGAACATATGTTGTATGCAACACATGCATGTGTCATGTATGTGTTTGTTTATTGTGTTTCCTCCATTGGATATGAGATCCAGAAGGTAGGAACTTGGTTTTGTTTATGGCTCCCCAAGACTTACAACTACATTTGGCACTTCCCGTAGTAGGCTCTTTCTTTCTTTCTCTTTCTTTCTTTCTTTCTTTCTTTCTCCTTCCTTCCTTCCTTCCCTTCCTCCCTTCCTCCCTCCCTCCTTCCTTCCTTCCTTCCTTCCTTCCTTCCTTCCTTCCTCCCTCCCTTCCCTCCCTCCCTCCCTCCTTCCCTCCCTCCTTCCTTCCTTCCTTCCTTCCTTCCTTCTTTCTTCCTTGAGTTGGAGTTTCACTCCATCACGCAGGCTGGAGTGCAGTTTCCCAGGCTGGAGTGCATGGCATGCTCACGACCACACCAGTGTCGACCCGCTGGGTTCAGGCGATCCTTCTGCCTCAGTCTTCCAAGTAACTGGAACTACAGGCATGCACTACTACACCTGGCTAAATTTTTGATTTACTGTAGAGGTGAGGTCTCACCAAGTTGCCCAGGCTGGTCTCGAACCTGTGGGCTCAGGCAATCCTCTCACCTCGGCCTCCCAAAGTGCTGGGATTATAGTCTTGAGCCACCGAGCCCGGCTCCATAGCAGGTTTTCAATGAAGGCATGTTGAATGAATAAGTGGGTTCTTTGTATATCAGTGGGGGGAAAGGCTCTCAGTTGTTTTCCCCCCAGTAATTTGCTTGTGTCTGAAAAGAACAGCTGCCCAAGCAGAGCAGTTGCATATAGTAGATGTGCAATAACTGTTTCTTCAGCGAGCCATGTGGGGTTTAGTGTCAACTCCATGGTATTTTGGAAAAGTCTACGATTCCCCTCATCCTTCTCCTTTAGAGAACTTCTGTAGTGTACACCATGCCTCCTCCTCAGCCTCTGGGAGAACCAAGACCCATAGGGCCACACAGGACCTCACACAGAGAAACCAGTCCATGGACTAGTACCGTATTACTTTTTAGTCACAATTAAGATAAGGAGTGAATGAATGAATGATTTCACAATGTGTTCCCTTGAGAATGGCTACCAGGAGCATGGTCCCATGTCTGGTCGGCTTTTTACTTGGGTCCTATGTGGGTCCATGTGGCTTTTTTTTCTTTCCTTTTAAATGTACATAGACGAGTGTCCCGGCTACCTCTTTTCACCAGCTCATCACAATGCAGGTCAGAAGTAAAGAAAACCAGCGTCTATTGAAGAGGGCATCGATGCATTAAGAGGCACCCTGGTGGCCTCAAAGACTTAACGCAGCTTTTAAAATGGCTAATTTATACACTGGCTGCTCAGACTTGCCTGGCACACTGGACCACATTATACAGAGGGGCCGGTGGGACACACAGATCACGAGTGGCTGCCGGCTTCTGATACATCGTCTCCACTGATAAAGACACTACTAGTAACTCACCGGTGGCGATGTCAGTCTCTTACCTGCCCTGGACTCATGAGGACACAAGTCACATCCATCTGTGTGTGACAAGGAAACTCGGGCAGCCAATTATCACAAAGGTGATTCATTCATTTGCATCCAGAAATCCTGTTGGCTAAAAAGCCATAAAAGTGTGTGTTTGGGCTTTTTTCCACTCTTTAATAAGTGGCTCACCCTGGTGAAATATGCACCTTTACCCACCTCTTATTGCTGTTGTTAGACATACCATTTGGCAGTAGGGAGTAGGATCTTGCCAAGGAACAATGTGTATAGGCAAAAATATAAAACAATATTTGTACACTTCTTAGATGACTGTGGATGCCTGTCAAAACTTTCATGTTCCAGAGACTCGCACAGGTGAAATTTACCATGGCGTGTATCATGGTATTAAAGTGTGTAAGAGGATTTGTGACGTGAGATTTCAGAGTGAGGTGGCAGGAGTGACGAGGGGACTGGTGTCCACACTGAATGATGTGTTGAGTCTGACGCACACAATAGTCAGGAAAAGCACGTGCTTCCCTCCCATGCTCCTGGCCTGCTCCAGCTCCGGACCCCTGCGGGCCCATGTGTGTCCACTCTCTGGCCTGTTCTTAGAGCCTGACTTTGGTCACAGAGGCCAGCTGAAGGTCAGGCAACCTAGGCGGGACCTTGAATGCTGAGCAGACTCCAAGCAGACCTGAAGTTGCCCAAGGAGAGTGTGGCAACAGTGTGGGGATGGGGTGGGCTGCTGAAGGCTGGGCCCCTGGTGGGGCATCAATCCTGCCAGGCCTGAATGTTTATTCCAAAGCAGGAGCAGCAGCTCTCCGTGTCAGTGCTGGGTGAATGTTAACAGTAGCAGCACGAAAAACAGAGCACCCGGGTACAGGGCTCCAGCAGACTCTGGCCCTGGAGAGGCCATGGGGGTCGTAGGAGGTCCCTGGTCAGGGCTTCCCGCACCTTCATCTTCAGAACCACACCAAGGGGTAGCACGTGTGCCTCTCCTGTCTGCAGTCAGATCCCTCCAGCTGCCTAGATCTTTTAAAGAAGCAATGATGATACTTTCATTTTAATTATTATTTTTTTGTTTTTGCTCTCATTTTGGGATTGTGCCTTTTAAATACGGCACTCCAGAGTTTCTTCCTTCTCATCTTGCTTGTAATTAAGGACAGTGGGGGGTATCCTTTGGTCCTACTTTCTTATCTAATTACACCAATCTTGTCTTAAAATAAGACCCATTTAAGTGCTGACGAGATGCATGTTTCCAGTTCGGTGGGGGCTTCCCCACCCAGATGATGTGGCTGTGAAGGGGCCCAGGTCTGAGCACCAAACCTGACAAAGCCTGCCCTGCCCTGGGCGAGGGACAGAGCCCACATCCTCAGGAAGCTGGGCATCACCATGCAAGGCAACAGTTGCGGTGGGAGTTGAAGCTGGGTGTCAGCTCCAGGACATGCCTGGGGAAGCAGGGGTGTAGCAGGCGTCTGCCCATAGCAGGTGACACATCTGCCAGCTTTTCTCCTAGTGCTCAGGATGGCCCACGCCATTCCCTACTCTCGTCCTCTTCCTCCTGGGCTCTGGTGTAGCCTGGCCTTCTCAGAGTGTGGCCACTCTCTGCTTCCTCGAGCCCGTGTGACTCAGTGGTGGGAGAATGTGAGCACTGGAAGCCAGGACCTTAGTTTGAGGCCAGTGGGTCAATTGCTGGTGTCGCAGCCCTGGGAGCACGCCCTGCCTTTTGACTCTAGGCTCTCTTTCATGAGCAGATTGTGATGTCGCTTGGCAGGGGCATCAGAAAGGAGGCCTGTGGCTTGAAGCTCAAGTGCAGGGCATCCCCCAGCAGGGGAGAGTTCTCCATAGTTGTCTGTTGACTCTTTCTTGGGAAGGGTACATATGAGCAGGGCTCTGGCAGGGTGGGCAACTCCCGTCCACACATGCACACATGTGCACACACACAAATGTACACACATGCAAGTATATGCGCAACACAAGCATACACACACTTGCACATGCACACACATGCAAGAACACACATATGCACACACATACACGTGAACAAAGACATGCACACACATGCACACACACACATGCATCTTCCTTACCCTCCCGGTCCCCACCATCCTCTCCAGCCTTCCCGCTGCCTCCAGTACATCAGGCTCCCAGATCTTTCCAGCCTGGGCAGACCCTCCCAGGTCCTCTGGGTTCACTGGCATCACACACCTGACCGCTTGGCTGTGACCTGCATGCTTTGCAGGCAGCTCTCTCCTCCCCAAGAGGAGGCCCCTCGGGGAGGAGCCGAGAATGGTTCTCCTGTGTCCTTCGAAGTATCCAGCTCAGGGCCAGGCATGCAGTGGGTATTTAATTATCGATTGTTAAGTGCGGTGCCCTTGCAGTCCTCCATGGGTTCCCAGTGCCAAGCACACAGGCCCCCTGGGCACTCAGCAAACACCGGTCAAATTCACACTCCTTTTTATCATCAGCCGTGGGTGTGAAAAGATAGAAGAGGCACAGGGAGTGACAGCTGCATTGCCAGCAGGTTCTGAATATCTGGGGTCGGGGGCAGGAGAGGGGGGATGTCTTTCTCTAGAGCAGTTTGTGAATCAGCACTGGGAGGGCAGGATGAGCACTGCGGCGGGAGCAGGGACAGGGTTTCTGGTCTGACGTTGCTCCCAGACCGGGTCTGGATCCATCGGCCCTGTGGTCCATGAAAAGGCAAGTCTCCTCTTGAAAGGGGGGCCCTGGGACGCCTTCTCCTTCAGGGACTGTTGGCAGCTTCTGGCTTCTTCTGGCAGGTTTGGTTCTGGCCCACAGTCTTCAAGTAGACAGAACTTCCGAGGAAACAGTTGGAAGTCAGTTGTGCTGCTGCAGGAACATGCACCCAGGCCTCGGAGAGGGAATGTGGTTAATTTTCAAGGATCTACAAGTTAGAGGCAGGAGGGGATTGAGAAGGTGACCCCCAGGTTCCTCATGTAGGCCAGGAAGCTCAGCCAGGTCCCCATCACAAGACTCCCTGCCTGCCATAAGACTCTGTCCTCCGCACATGCTTCCAGTTCTGACTATCCCTTTCGCACCCTGGGGCACCCCACACTGTGGCTGGCATGTCCCTGACCTCAGGAACTCAGTTCTGTGGGCCCTTGTGCCTCCTTGTGTCCATGCAGCACAGTGAATGCTGCAGGGACCGTGAGATGCCACCTTGTAGCCTGGGTTCAAAAATCCCTGAATACCCAGCAATGACACGTGCAAGGTTCTGCCCCTGAACTGGCTTTACGTTCTAGTGGCAACATACATAGTGGCCCTAGGCGTACAGAGCCAGAGGTCGGGGTAAGAACAACTTTGCTGTTGTTCCTCACAGCCTGGTTTCTCTTGCATCCACCCTGATTGATTGATTGATTGATTGATTGATTTAAAGCAAGATTTATTGAGAAGACAGAAAAGCTCCCACAGTGGTAGGGGACCCGAAGGGGTTGCCCCAGTCTGATTTTCTTTCAGCTTCCATTGCAGGGTTTCAACAGTGAAGGGTTAAAATCCTTCCTGGTCAGGTTCAAGGGGGATTTCAGGTGTCCACAGGGCCATCCACAGCCCTGGGTGTGTGGTCTACAGTCTGGGTTCACCCACAGAGCACTTGGAGGGTGAATAGGCCATGTCATTTCCATCATCAGTCACCTGGTACTGAAGAAACTGAGGCAGCCAAGAGAGGATGGTGGCCAGCACTGGTCCAGTGGGAGTGGGAGGAGACGGTACAGGCCCAGCAGCCTGGCCCGTTCCCTCGACAGGGCCCTGGGGAGAAGGATGAGGCGGAGGGTGCTGTGGCCTGGTCCCAGGGAGCTATATGTCTGGCAGGGCCCCCCTGCTGTCCACCCTGGGCTCCAACATGGAACACATTTGGATTCTGTCTGGATGTTCAGGAGTCATGGGAGGGACAAGGCTTCAAAGAGGTCAGCTCCTTTACTCAGCGTTATTGATGAGGCTGTCGGCCATGAAATTCCCCCCAAAACTGGGAAACTAATAAATTTTACATACTGAAAAATCACGGATGGATCAGGCAAATGGATAAATTCTTAAAAGTATTTAATAACTGTTAAGAGGACAGAATGATAAATTCAATATTGAAAACCAATATCAGATTCACAATTACAGGCCATTTGTCATATGTGGCAGCTCGGGCAGCGACCTCCTGGGAGACACACGTGGTCCACCCTAGGGACCCGGACCGGGTCCAGGGGAGCCAGAAATCCATCTGCTTTGCACACGGGAAGCTTACTTCCACACCCCATCTTTATTGCCAACAATAATGTTAGCTTTCAAGAACAAATTGTTACGCATTAAATCTATGCATAATGAGCCCAATTGAGTCAAAAACTTCCCTAAAAAGAGCTGTAAATTATTCCAGATTGGGTGATTAGCTCAATTCCAATTCCTCTGAGAGGCCTGGCAACCTCCCGGAAGCCTCGGCCCATATCCAGAGGTCACTCTCCGAGGCGGGGACCCACTCTTGAACTTCTTTCCTCTCCCCGCCACTGCCTCTTCAGATGGACACCATCAGGCTGGAGCCCCAACATGATGAGGCTTACCCAATGGTTAACTCAGCAAACTGCAAGAGCATTGCAGCTCTTATTCTCCAGTTTAAGATGAAGGACATTGCTTTCTTTGAATACATGAGATATGATGATGGGATGGTTTGAATGTGGACACTGTGTGTCAAGGCCAAGGCACTGGCTGCGTCAGTGTTTGGATCCAGACATCCTAGGATGGGGCAGCGAGACAGTTGGGTTGTCAGGTCCTCATCCTATTGACTCCTAAGGATGACCCCGCTGACATGGCTGCCTGCAAGACACATGGGAAATTTTTTACTATATTTTTTCCTGATTTCAAGAATGACAGACCAGGCACAGTGGTTCATGTTAGAAATCCCAGCACTTTGGGAGGCTGAGGCAGAAAGATCACTTGAGCCCAGGAGTTCAAGATCAGCCTGGACAACAAAAGTAAGACCCTGTCTTTTTTTTTTTTTTTTGAGTCAGTCTCACTCTGTTGCCCAGGCTGGAGTGCAGCGGCATGCTCATGGCTACCACAGCTTTGACCTGCCGGGCTCAGATGATTCTTCTGCCTCAGTATTCCAAATAGCTGGGACTACACTCACGTGCCACCATACCCAGCTAATTTTTAAAATTTATTGTGGAGACGAAGTCAAGTTGCCCAGTCTGGTCTAAGGCAATCCTCTCACCTTGGCCTCCCAAAGTGCTGGGATTATAGGAATGAGCCACTGGCAAAAATTTTTAGAACATTAACTGAATGGGAAGATGGCTTGAGCCCAGGAGTATGAGGCTACAGTGAGCTGTGATCACACCATTGCACTCTAACCTGGGCGACAGTGTGAGACTCTGTCTCTAAAAACAAAAACAAAAAACTTTAAGCGTTGATACTATTCTTCATTGTCTCCAGAGTGAACTCGACCTTGTCATCATGAGACATCCGTCTCCAGCAGAGCCCAGCTCACATTTCCAAGTCTTTGTC
Source organism: Carlito syrichta (assembly GCF_000164805.1). Taxonomy (NCBI): domain Eukaryota; kingdom Metazoa; phylum Chordata; class Mammalia; order Primates; family Tarsiidae; genus Carlito; species Carlito syrichta. The sequence goes on from NW_007247454.1 coordinate 114,297, forward strand.
CTCCTCCCCACAGCCGCCCTCTGCTCCGAGTGCCCAGGACATGTCTCCCTCAATGCACCTACCTCCAGCTAGCCTGTCTTTTCTCTCCTTTTCATGGCTGGCTGAATCCTGCTTACCTACTGAGGTTCAGCCCACATGTTAGTGCCCCAGTCAAGCCTCTCCTGATACCTGCTCAGGTCAAGTGAGTGTACAGTCATCTAGGCTCCCGGAACACTGTGTATTCACCTGTGTCACAGCATTTCTCCAGCTCTCATGCGTCACTCACAGCAGGTCACCTGTGTTTCAGGATCCCCTGCACTGGGAGCTCTTCAAAGGCCAAGACCACGTTGTATTGATCGTGGCTTTCTTTGGTGCCTGCTGCAATGCAGGATAGAATCGAAGGGCTCGATAAAAGTCTGTCAAATGTAACCGAGGTAGTGGGTGTGATCAAAGAAATGCACAAATGGCATTTAAAGGCAAATTGAATTTCAATTGAATTGAAAGCTGATTGGACTTTAATTTTTTATTTATCATAGGATCTTAAATACAAATGCATTTTGTGCAATTGTGATGTGTTTTCTAAGCCTTGGAATACTTAATGCTATTTGTAGAGCATTTTTAGGCGAATTGTTGGGAGCTCAAAATGTGCAAGGAATTCCAGAGAACACTGTGTAAACATACATATAAATATCCAATGGAAGGCTGCAGTGTGTGTCCAGCATGCGAGGATGGCCACTGAAGCCCAGGAAAGAGAGACAACCAAGTTGTGGGGACTCGGACTTCCTTGAAAATGGATCACATTCTCTCCCCCAAGGCCTGAGTACATGTCCCTGTGGCAGTACGGCTGATTTCTGGCCCAATGGAGTCTGTTTCCTCAGAAATTCTGTCTGTTTAAGGACTGTGGGCCAAGACCGAACCTGCCAGTTTAAGCTTCTGATCTAAACTTCCTGTCACACTTACACAAAACTGTGGTTAAAACTGAAGCTGAAGACCATCTTCATGTTGACCCTGCATACCGCTCAGCCTGGTGAACCTAGGACTGCGTCTCACCAACAAGCACCAGCTGTATTGCTAGGTTGTCCATTGCCTCAGCAGGGATCTTCAGCACCCAGGACAGCATTCGCGGTCCCATCGCCAAGCGAACATGCGAACAGCAATCCCCATCTACTGTGACCCAGACTGCATCTGCTGGGTGTTTAGTTCAAGTTGGCAAGTCTTGACAGAGTGCTTTCTGGGTCTAAGCACCTTGCCGAGGAGCTGAGGACATGCGGGTGAGTGACGTGTGGACCCAGTCCCCACCATGCTTCTGTCAGGTGGAGCACACACAGCGAAGCAGGCTGCTGTGACCAGAGACAGAGAGGGACACTGGAGGAACGGTGTTCAGTCTAACCCAGGAAATCAAGGAAGACTTCTGAGAGGATAATGTGCCTAAGCTTGGTCTTGCTTGGTCTTGGTCTTGCTGGGTGAGTAAGTGTCAGGTGGAAGAAAGATAGATGGATACTCCAAGTACAGAAGACATCACCAGCGGAGACAAAGGTGTGACGTGTCCCTCTGCAACTCCTCCCATCAGCATAAATGCTTTATCCAGGTGTTGGACACAGAATGGCAAATGAAGCAAAGTCTCTTGCCTCACAGAGCATGTGTTCTAGCAGACACAGGGCCCACAAGGCTTCCAGTGTTGCTGGAGGACAGATGTAGGGCGGGAGTGGTGGCAGAGGATGCTGGCCAAGAGGAGGACAATTTGTTTGACATGTGAGGGTTGAGTTGACACCCTGCCTACTTCCAGAAAGAATCTGAGGCACTTATAAGAAGCTAAGGATTTGCTAAGCGAAGCTACTATTGGGCCAGGGCCAGCCCTCTCCTGAGGAGAGAGTCTTTGCCTTCCCCAGAGTCTCTTGTTGCTGTAGAGAAACCGCTGACAGTGCTGTAGAGAAGAGGCTGCTCCTGGAGGCCGCCTGGCTGGGGACTCTACTGGGGCTGATTCTGTGATCTGGGCCATGATTCAAAGCAGTGAGCAGAGAACCTGGAACGTGGTAAGAACATCCTACGTGTTTGCTGAATGAAAATGTGTTACTGGGTAACCATGAGGGTGATGACTTTATGTGTAAAACTAGGGAGTGATTCATCCCTTTGGGCTTTGATTTGAGTCTAAGAATGAATGGCATAGGCCGGGTGCAGTGACTCATGCTTATAATACCAGCACTTTGGGAGGCTGAGGTGAGAGGATTGCCTGAGTGTGTGCCTCAGGTGTGTGCCTATATTTCCGACTACTTGGAAGGCTGAGGTGGAAGGATCACCTGCTCCCAGCAGGCTGAGGCTGCAGTGGCCATGAGTGTGCCACTGCACTCCAGCCTGGGTGACAGAGTGAGACTCCAACTCAAAATAAATAAATAAGAATGAATGACATGGGCTTCTTGGAAAACAAGATGGCTCCTACTCCAACATCCATCTTGATTCAAATCACAGCATAAAGAGTCCCAAATATGCTTTTTCACTTTCCAGGTCATCCATCCATCCACCCACCCACTCCAATCCTTCTATCCATCCATCATCCATCCATCCATCCATCCATCCATCCACCCATCCATCATCCATCCACCCATCCATCCACCCATCTATCCATTTACCCATCTATTCATCCACCCACCCATCCATCCATCCACCCACCCACCCATCCATTCATCCACCCACCCATCCACCTTTACATCCACCCATCTACCCACCCACTCACCAATCCATCCATCCATCCATCCATCCATCCATCATCCATCAACCCACCCACACATCCATCCATTCACCTATCCATCATCTATCCATCCATCATCCATCCATTCACCCATCCATCCATCCATCCACCCATCCTAAGACCAGGCAATGTACAAGGCACTAGAGATACTGAAATGACTATGGTATTTGCCATCCAACGGAAATAGGTAGACCTGTAAGTAGATCAACAAACTGAAAAGGGCCCAGGAAGGCCTTTTGATGAGCAGAGTTTTAAAGGATGAGATTGGAGTCTGCCAACCTTGAAAGAGGATGGGAAAGACATGAAGGCTCTGAGAACAGCAGAAGTAAAATCAGGGAGCCCAGAGCACCATGGGGAGTTGTAGACAGGGGTAACCTGGTACACCTGTCAGGTAGGGCCAAGAGTCTGGCTGACTATTGAAGGAAAGAGAAAGGAACATATATAAGGGAATAGTCTTTCACAGCTGCACTGACTTCGGGTTGAAGGCTCCTCTCCCTCAGTAGTTGTGTCATCATGACTGTTCTTTCATTAACATTCCTTTGCTTTGGACCCCAAATCACAGCAGATCAGAATGTGACGAAGACATATTGGGGAGGAGAGGTGTTTTGTTGTTGTTTTGAGTCAGGGTCTCGCTCTGTCACCCAGGCTAGAGTGCAGTGGCACAATAATGGCTCACTCCCTACAACCTCTAACTCCTGGGCTCAGGTGATCCTACCACCTCAGTCTCCTGAGTTGCTGGGACTACAGGCACCACCATGCTTGGCTAATTTTTTGATTTTTTTGTAAAGATGAGTTTTGCTATGTTGCCCAGGCTAGGAGAGTTATTTGAGGAGAATGAGTTTTGCTCTCTTTTGTGAGTAAGCATTTGCACCCTGCTGGGCTGCAGCCTGCTATGGAATAAGGACTATTTTCAGCGACCTAACTTTGGCCCCTAACAGACTACATTTCATAATTACTTATTAGCCAGAGAGCATCATTACCTTATGTAAAACCTGCACATGTGGATGTGTTAAATTTATTCATTGATTTCCAGAATCTCAAGTCTTCCAAGGACTTCCACGAATCCCCATGATGCCTCTGAAAGCTGCATTTTGCATCCAATTCTCTTATTTCTGTAAAAAAGATTCAGAAATTCATGTTGCTTGCCTCCAGTCCACACGGCAGTTTCTTCTCTTGGACAAATTGGTCCTGGACAAAGTATCCCACCGAGATTGCGTCCAGCTCATTTTGTGCCCATGGAGGATTGAGAGCTAAGATGGCATGCATTTCACAGCCTCATGTTTGGCCGTTTTCCTGGAAACATGGAGGAAGGAGACTGACAGGCTCAATCTAGGTTTGCCCAGATGCAAGGAATTCAGTGTCTAAATGCCACATTTTCTGGGACTGTGTTATAATAGCGGAGCATCCTAACAAATAACAGTGTAATAATGTCATGATGATAAACTATCTTTTCCCTTTTTGAGTCAGGGTCTCACTTTGTCACCCAGGCTGGAGTGCAGTGGTGTGATCACGGCTTACTGCAACCTTGATCTCCTGGGCTCAGGCTCAGGAGATCCTCCTGCCTCAGTCTCCTAAGTAGCTGGAACTACAGGCATGTGCTACTATGTCTTGCTAATTTTTGTTATTGTTGTTGTTTTGTTTTGTTTTTTTGAGTCAGAATCTTACTGTGTCTCCTAGGCTGGAGTGCAGTGGCATGCTCACGGCTACCACAGTCTCAGCCTGCTGGGCTTAGGCAATCCTCCTGTCTCAGTCTTCCAAGTAGCAGGAACTACAGGCGAGCACCTTCACACTTGGCCATTTTTTGATTTATTGTAGAGATGAGGTCTTGCTACGTTGCCCACGCTCATCTCGATACTCTGGGGTCAAACAGTTCTCCTGTCTCAGTCTGCTAAGGTGCTGGGATTGCAGGCATGAGCCATCGCACCTGGTCCAATAACCTATCATTTAAATAAATCCATGAAATAGGACAAAGAGATCCCCAGTGCTAACTTCTGAGAATGAGTCAGGAGCTCAATTCTCAATTCAGAGCAATTGGCACTTCTGACGTTTACACACAAATAGATCTCCACCAAGCTTATTAAATATTCAATCCATATTCAAAGTTATTAAATATTGAACACAATTTAATAAATACAACCGAGCTAATCAAGACTTCGATTGGTGGTTGTGGGTTCACAAAAGGCTGTGACGAGAGTCATTGCGCTTGGGTTTACTGTGACCCTGCACCACCCCCTGGGTGTTTGAGAGTACAGGAAGGGCACTGTGCATGTGGCCTCTGGGCTGTGGGTGTGCTGGTGGGGGTGCCGGACTTCCTCTCTCAGCCATCCTGAATGGGCAGCCTTGCCATGTGCAGTGCATGTGCAGGTGTGTCTGCTGTATCATGCTAGTGTGCATCACCGTAGTAGATGTGACTTCCAGTGACCTTAGGGCTGCTGTTCAGGGGTTTCTTCTCTGCAGGCCCATAGGATCCCACAGACCCTTATCATTCTTTGGGTTTCTGCAGAAGGCTTCTGTCAGGGGTCGTGCCTGTGCACTCAGTCCTGAGAGTGAAGGTCACCTGAGGCCTTACCCAGGACTGTCCTGCAGGGAGATCACCCAGCGTCCAGGAGAGAGTTCACAGGCAGGGCTATCACTCACTGGCTGTGTGGCCTTGGGCAAGGCACCCTCTTCAACCCCCGTTTTCCCCTCCATGGAAGGGGGCTGATCATGCCTGGCTTCTAGAACTCTGACGAGGTTTGAATGAGACCATGTGTGCACTTTATTAGTAAATTGTAGAGATTTCACTTATGCTTTTACCAAAGTGAGGCCTATGCTGGGCCTGAGGTTCACAAGATGAGGCTTGACCCGATACCTCAGAATCTGGTGGGGACACACCTCCATGTGAGCACACTAACATGTCATGCTCCACTTCAAGAGTTTAGAGACCCTGGATGTCTCCAAATCTTCCAGTCACTTGCCAAATTCCAGTCATTCCTGGGTGTCTCTGGGGCTTTGTAGGGACAGGGAGAGGAAGGTGATGCTCAGTGAGGAAAGGAGGGAGAGAGGAGACCAGAGAGACCTCAACACGTGAGGGGAGGAGGGAAAGAGGAGATCAGAGAGACCCTGACACTCAGGGGGAGGAGGGAAAGGGGAGACTAGAGAGGCTCTGACACTCGAGGGGATGAAGGGAGGCCCTCTGTACGTCTGGTCTGAGTGCTGGACCCTCTGTCCAGCATCCTAACCTCCTGATGACTCGTCTCTCAGAAAGAGGCATCCTCCCACCTGGAGTTCTGGCCTTCAGCTCTCCTGCCCACGCAGGTTGAGGCATGCAGGGGTGCAGATGGACCTGCTTGTGGATATGTAGCCAACACATGGTGGAGTCATGGACTTGAACTCGGGCATAGGCTTCCGGGGCCCCACTCTGCTTCTGCTCCTCCTTCTTTTATTTTTTAGAGACAGGGTACCACTGGAGTACAGTCATGCAATCATAGCTTACTGAAACCTCGACCTCCTGGCCTCAAGCCATCCTCTCACCTCAGTCTCCCAAAGTGCTGGGGTTACAAATGTGAGCTGCCATGCCCAAAATGCTTCCCCTTTTCCTGTCTTCTTGCTGCCATTGGAGTCTAGGTTTCCCCCGACCCCCACAGGATCACCCAGGTATGTAAACTTTTGGATTTATAGCTCAGACTAGGGGTTTTTATCATTTAGATGAGTTGCCTGGTCTTAAGTATTATAACTTCCAAAATACTTGTGCTGCAACTGAGCCAAGTGTCAACAGTGGGGGAAGGGAGGCGTGAGTAAGAGAAGGGGGAGCTTCCATAGTGGGGGTGGGGGCTGGCCAGTGGAGGACGGATCACAGCGAACCAGCGACCTCAGAGCCGGCTGCTAAATGTGTTCCTGGCTCAGTTGGGCTGTGTCCTTGGAGTTCTGCCATCTGGTGGGGGAAGGAGCAGCTTTATGGTCCGTGTGGCTTTTCAGAACGTGGCAGAGACCCAGGTCGTCCCTAGTCCTGCGATCCCCAGACAATACACGCCTGGCGGGTTTAGGGGGCCCCCTGCTTCCTATGGGCTTGGAATGGGCAGTGATTATTCAGGAAGACCCCTCTACCCCACACCTCTCAGAACTGAAGTCCGAGACCCAAAAGCGAGTGGTCATCACAGGAGGTGGAGGGGAGGCAGGGAGGAGAGACACGCTGGAGCTTGCTGCATGGTGCTAACTGCAGATAGATGCCCATCACGGCTACAGGCTGCATACGAAGCTCCAGGCATCGCTTAGTCTCATCCTCACATGGCTCTCGGTGCTGTTATCACTCCCATTTTACTGACAGGTAGACTGAGGTGGAGTGGCGGCCCACGGTCGCAGCTAGCAAGTGCTGCACAGGCATATGAATTTCACATCTACGGAACCCACATAAGGCAGCACTTCGGCCGAAGAAACTCTTCGAGAAAGCTAACTCAATCTCTTCCTAGTTAGGGATGCGTGACGCCAGAGAGGACAGTGGGGACCCAGGGCTGGACAGCTGGTTCATGGCAGCCAAGCTATTCCTGCAGGTCAGGACCAAGGGGAGGCAAGGAGTCTCTCAGGGTGCTGAATTTTATTTTGTAGAGACAGTGTCTCGCTCCGGTGCCCAGGCTGGAGTGCAGTGGTGCAATCCTACCTCCCTGCAATCTTGAGCCTGGGCTCAGGCAATGCTCCCACCTTGGCCTCCCGAATCACTGGGACTACCGGCATGAGCATCCCCTAGCCTGGCGTGCTGCATGGAAGGAGGCATCTCTCACAAGGTGGGCCCTGCTCTGCATGCCTGACCTGAGCCCCTGATGAAGTGCTGTGCCCTCGGGTCCTCACATACCCTCCAGTCCTGGCCTTTACTGGATGCTCCTGGTTTTGTGTGAACTGGGAGCCCAGGTAGGGCTTCACTGATCTGATTGGATATCCTGAGGCAAAGAACTGGTGGCTAGTAGCGGAGTTTAACCAGTGTCCCAAGGTAGGTTTCCCAAGGGCTGAATCCAGGGTCTGCTTCTGGTGGGTACCACAGGTGGAGAACAAACTCTGGCCTCAGGCCTGAGGAGTAGCACTGAGACATCCTGGTCCTGTCTCCACAAAGCACGTCATAGCACAGGGTCCACAGGAACCAAGGTCCCGCGTGTCTCTCTGGACCCACCGACTGAAATGGGGGTGCCCCGAAGCTTCTGGGGGAGGGACTTGCGCCATCAGACACGTGAGGATTACGGCCACCGGGGCCTGGGTGCTCACACACGTGCATAGGCCGCGTTTCCAACTCCTGGACACCAGGCCGTTCATCCCCAAAATCTCCTTCCCAAGCATATTCAGCCGCCTTGCCCCAAGTCTGGGCCTTCCCTCGTGCTTTAGTTCAAGGACACAGGAAGACAAACCCCACCAGCAAGGCCCCTGCCCTCCCAGCCCCGGAAGCGGGTGGCCCATTTCTTGGCGGGTGGCTGAGGAGAAGGCTCCTGCACCTCTCCTGGGAGCCGGGTGCTCCCCCTCGCCGAGGCGTCCTCCTCGCGGGCTCGGGTCTGGGGCAGAAGAGAGCTGGAAAGGGGCGGGCGCCTCGGAGCCTCGTGCCTCGGGGGAGCCAGGCCAGCCTCGGGAGGAGCCTGACCCAGCGGATTCCCTGCTCGCTCCTCTTGGGCCTCGGTTTCCGCCGCGCAGCAGGCGCTGGGGTCTGAGCTCTTCGGGTTGTCTGCGTCCCTCGAGCCCATCTTGGGTCCCGGTCTCCGGCCCGGCCCTCTCGTCCTCGGCCTGGGCCGAGCACGGCCTGGGGACGCCCCTGCTCCCTTCAACCCTGGGGACCCCCGTCCAGGGTGCGGAGACCCCCAGGGAGGGACGGAGGCAGAGACGCGAGAAGGTGGAAGGAGGCGAAAACCGAGAGAGCGCGGCAGTGGGGGAAAGGGGGGAGGAGGAAGAGAGGGATGCGGAGAGGGACGGACGCGGGAGGGGTCCGCTCAGCGTGGAGGCCGGGAGGGAGGGAGCGAGCAGTGGGGCTGCCAGGACCAAGGAGAGCGAGGAGGGAAGCAAGAGCGCGCGGGAGGGAAGGAGGGGCGCGGGAGGGAGGGGCCGG
>NW_007247454.1:123892-124458 GCF_000164805.1 Carlito syrichta
TCGGAGTTCCAACTTCCCTCCGGCGCGACGGGGCGCAGCTGCCCCCTGGGCTTGCCTCGTTCTTCCAATTGGTGAGAAAAGAGACGACTTGGAAATGGGCGCCGTAGTGCCTCGCGGGCGTCGAGGTCCGCAGGGGCCCGAGCCGTCGCCAGTCGGAACCGGGAGCCCGACCCGGAGCTGCCTCTGGCCGCCCGGGGCGCGTCTCCGGGAAGAAGCTTCCGGGTGGCTCCACTACGGGGCCTCCCGCGTCGGGTCACCCAGGGCAGCAGGCCCCGGCGTCTGGGGGCGTCCTGGGGTGTCTGGTTTGGGCTCCGGCCACCGCAGCCCGCTCTGGCCCGACACCCGCGCTCTCCCGGAAACGCTGTGGTTAACGTTCCTGCCCGGGTGCGGGGTGGGGGTTGGCCTGAGACTTTGCCAAAGGCCTTTATCAATGTAAGGAGGCTTTTGACAGATTCTCTTGGGATTTCAAGATACACGATCATATCATCTGCAAAGAGAGATAACTTGACTTCCTCTTTTCCTATTTGGATACCCCTGATTGTTTCCTCTTCTCTGATTGCTCGAAC
>NW_007247454.1:124499-134368 GCF_000164805.1 Carlito syrichta
GCCCGCCGGCCCGGGCAGTTCCTGGGTGAGTGACGCCCGGCCCACAGTCCTTTGTTAGGGCGTTCATGAGAATCTGGGGAGTGTCCGCGAGGCCAGGAGCCGGGGGAGGGCTTTGCGGGGAGTTCCCCAGGCCGCTCCGGCAGATGGGGGTGGTGGGGCGCGGAGCAGACCCCTGCGGACCTCCAACCCACCTCCTTGGGGGTTTTCCCGGGTGCACCCCACGTGCCGGCTTCCCTAGCTTCTCAGACTAAGCCGCTGGAAACTCGAGGTCCATGACTGTGACCTCCTTCCTCCCATCTCACAGATCAGCAAACCGAGGCCCAGAGCAGGGAGAGGCCTTACTAGAGCCGGTTAAGGGTCGAAGGGAAGCCAGGTCTCCTGACTCCAGGTCAGGGTCTTGCCTGCGGCTCAGCCGGGAGTATTCACAAACCGGCAGAACCGAGGGCTGGTGGTGGAGTGAGAGGCAGAAGACGCGTCTCTGGATTTTCATGTTGGTGTGGTGCTGGGAACATCTCCCGAGTTACACTTACATCTGCACTGTGACTGCCCCCGACCTGGGGGTAACAGAGCCTCAGAGGTCTGGGTCTATTGTGGGCTGTCACAGGGAAGGGATGCCCTGGTTGTGCGGCTGGGAGTGCATGCAGGACTCTCAGGTAAAGTCACTTGGGAGGGGTAGTTTGGGGAGGGTCCCTGGAGAAGGCATGGACTTCCAGCTTGGGGGATGGGAGGTGGTGGCCGTGGGGCCCAGGGCTTGTCCTAGAGGGTGGTAGGTGGGTGGGTTATAGCTCATGCAGGCAGGGCCTTGCACCAGGGCAGCCAGAGAACTGAAGCTGGAAACCCGGCCCAGAGGCCTCCTCAGCTTGGATCCTGGGAGCACCTGGCTGGATGCCAGCACCCAGTGTATGGGATGTGGCACCAACTGGGAGGTTGAGACTTTGCTTCTTGTCCCTTTCTCATTGCTCTAGGGTTTTTGATCATTTCTTTGCCCCCTTCCAACCGTGACTTTTGGATTTTAGATGCTCGGTGTTTTGGGTTTATGCTGGCCCTGGGCATTTGGTCGTTCTTGAACCCCGACTTTGTGCTTGACTTGGGAAACTTTCATGGTCTGGGTGGTCATAGTCCCTGGGCGTACCGCAGTGAATCAGGCAAGGACACCCACACCTCCTGATGCTGACTTCGAGGCTCTGTCCTCCGCAGGCTTAGAGTAGAGCTGTCTGGAAAGGTGCAGAGAATCCCGGGCCTCCCTTCAGTGGCTCAAATTTCCCAGGGAAAGGTTGGAGGCTTTTGGCACTGAGATTTGGGGATGCCGTGGGTCACCCTGACCGATTCCTGGTTGCCAGGGGTAACCTGGAGGCTGCTGCATTGATGACCTTAGACGCAGGCACTGGAGAACCTGGCCGTGCAGAATGTGCCAGGGAGGGCATGGCAGGAGGGAACTGGTGCGTGTTGGCGAGTGTGATCCTGAGAGGTATCCATAGAGACTGGTGCCAGGTAACCATGTGCCTTTGAAATCCAGCATCCGCAACGGCATGGCAAGCTCTGGCGCCCCATTGTACAGATGGGTAGATGGAGCCCTGAGTCTGCAGTTGGGGACAGCTGAGCAGTTAGAGGGCTTAGCCTCATGGAGTCCAGGGGTCCCAGGCGCCTGACTCCATGTGGAATGCCGCTCTTTCCCTCCTTCTATGTAGACTAGCGGTTCTCATTCAGCTCAGCGGGCTTGAGAAAACACAGATTAGGGGACCCACCCCCAAAATTTCAGGTTCTGTGGGTCTGGTGTGGTTCCAGGAATGTGTATTTCTAGCATGTTCTCAGGTGATGCTGTGGCTCTTGGTCTGGAGACCATGCTCTGAGGCCTGGCGCAGCAGGACCCGAGGCGCGGATGATGTCCTTGGGTTGCACGACAGCGAGCCTGGAACAAGGCTATGATTTAGCTTAGGGACCCTAGGACTTGCCTGAGTGCAGGCCCTCCCCCCATCCCCCAGGAGGCCCTAGAATTAAAAGAATATTTTATCTTCATCAGCACACACACAGAGAGAATATATTGCAATATAATTAGGGAATAAATAGGTGCAGTGTGTCAGATGTGGACTGTGTGCCCCGTGGCTCTGTGGGGGTTTATTACGGCAGTGCTATAATTGAAAAGGTGTCATCTTCTCCCAGGGCCCCTCATGAAACTTTCATGGCCTGGGTGGTCATTGTCCAAAAAGACATGTCTTCTCCATTTAAAAGACAGAAAGTCAGAGGTATTGCTTCTCCTGCTAATGGGACTATCTGTGTTTCATCTGACAGCAACTGTGCCGTACGTTCTCAGGGAGAAGGAAGAACATGGAGAAGCAATGCTGGAGAGGGGCTGGAGGGAGCCCACAGTGCAGGTTTACAGAGTGTGTCCCTGTGTTGGAACTGTCTGTCTGTCTTCCTGCCCTTCTGATGTGGCCTCCAGCCCAGCAGGGGGAGGAGCGTGTGTGTTTCAGCTCAGCGGCTCCGGTGGACTGAGCTGCACACTTTATCCCCAATGTGTTAATTAGGCTCAAAAGAAAAGAACCATAAAAGAGTTGTTCTCCTAAATGCTGGCGTTTTTCATCTGGATTCTATTTATCGATTATTTTATAGTTGAGAAGGAGCAAAAAAATCCATGTTTTTATAGCAAATAAAGCTGGCTGCAGTAATTATGCAGGCTCAACATGTCTGTTTGGAGCAGGAAGTTGGAATTCAGCCTGACTCTCAAACATTTGGGTGAGATCTAATTGAGAAAGACATTTCAAAGAACAAATATTTAGCAATGCGGGGTTCCGCCGATGGTCTCTATGGGCCAGGCTCGAGCACCTGGCTCCCAGCTTTGTCCCCAGAGGTGGGGAGGTGCCGTGGTGTCATCACCCTGGCCAGTGATGCTGAGACCACGACTTGGTCGTGAGGCTGAGGCCATAGGGAAAGAAGACACCTTCGAGGAGCAGCCACCGTGCCTGGTGAGCACGGGATTCGATTCATCAAGTATGGTGGGATGCTTCTTGAACGCCAGCTTTGTGGTAGCCACCATGAGGGCAGGGACCAGGACTCCTCCTTGTGTCTGTCTTCACTCAACTCAGGTATCCATGGCAACAGAAGCCCTTAGCACTTCTGTTGATAGATGACCCGCACTCAGGGAATGCCACCATGAGGAACCCAGCACCTCCGGTCACTAGGGGGCTGACTGGTCTGTCTGAGGCTGGTTCCTCCGTGGTTCCACAGCATCCCGAATGACCCGGACGCTCCTCTTCTGCCCTGCCCTCAAAGTCACAGCTGGCTGCACTGGCTCCAGGTATTACACCCTCACAACCTTGTGCAGGGGTGGAAGAGGGAGGAGGGAGCCTTTCCCAGAGACCCTTGGTGGACCTTCCCTTGTGTCTTTTTTTTTTTTGAGTTGCAGTCTCACTCCATCACCCAGGCTGGAGTGCAATGGCTTGCTCACGGCCACTGCAGCCTCACCCTACCGGGCTCAGAACATCCTTCTGCCTCCGCCCCCCACAGTGCTGGGATTATAGGCATCAACCACCACTCCCAGCCTTCTCTTGTGTCTTAAGGGCTGGAGTTGTGAGTCACATGTCCTGCCTAAGCCAACCAAGGCAGAGAAGGAGCTCCTATCACATGTCCCATCTAAACCAGCCAGGACAGGGAAGGACCTCTTGTCACTGGCGTGGAACAACCTTTGCTTGTGGGTTGGGCCTGAGAGGAGCAAAAGAAAGATGCTCTTGCAAGGGAGAAAGGAGCAACTAACAGTGCCTTCCTGGAGCTCAAGACCTGGGTTCAGGTTCTCTTTCTACTCCTTTTAAGTCCTGTGACCCTGGGCACAATATTCTGTCTCTTGTGTCTCAGTTTACTCATCTGAACAATGGGGACTTATTAGGAAGATAAACCTGATTTAGCTCAGTAATCACACGATTGGTACAAAAGAAGGTGGTCTCTGAACCACAGACTGTAGTCCAGTGCAGGCCACACGTGAGGATTAGTTTGTCTAGGTCATTAAATAGAGAATGTAGTTGAAGTGTAAATCATTATGACTTGCAGACCAGCCATCAAAGGAGGAGCATGGCATGAGGGGGTCCACGGTAGTCACAGAAGGCTTCCTGGAGGAGGCAGTTCCCGCTGCATGCTGGGACGCTGGTGTGTACTATGGATACCTTATGAACCCTTCTGCTCCATTGACTCCCTCTTGCTTTTCTTCTTTCAGTGGTAAAATGGGACCGTTAAGCCAAGACGAGGCCTTGCCTCTATAATCAGAGTGGCTTCGATAGTGCAGATGCGGCAGCAGGGCTCCGGAAGGCAGGCCAGAGGGGCTTCCTTGCTGGGCCTCGACGAACAATCTTCACTCCTCTACCAGGTTTCCCTCAGACTAGATGTCACCAGTACTGGGGTGCGTGGCTGCCTTCATGGGGTTGGTCTCCTGTCTTCCCCTCTGGACTCTTCATTCTGCTGCTGGCAGCCCCTCCCAGATGCTTGGGCCCAAACCTCAGTGACCTTTGGCGTCCCCATGCCGCCCTCCACTCCTGCCTCCCCAGCGCAGCCCTCCTGTGTCTGCCTCAGCCTTGCCTTGCCTTCCCTTCTCATGAACAGCCCTGGCCCAGGGTCCTTCCGCCTCTGCTGGGGCGATGGCTGCTCCTGCTCCGTCCTCCTTGTGGATAGTGTGTGGGGATGCATGTCCCAGGGCAGTTTCAGGGGGCTCTGTCACTTTTGGGACAGAGGTGGCACGGAACCTGGCAACCACAGCCGCATTTCCAGCCTCTGTCCCTGCCTCCTTCAAGCCATCCTAAGGCCTCATTTCATCGTCTGGTTCCCTTGTGTTGTTTCTGTGGTGTTCACCGGATGGAGCCCCGACTCCTCCTGTAGATGCCAGGGTGTCTCCACATTGCCTATGTCCTACCTCCCACCTTCCGCCACTGGAACCCACCGAGGCCAACCCAGCTTCAAGTCCTGCCTGTCCCCATGTTTAGCCCCGACCCCCCTTTCCGTCCCATCCAGGGTTAGACCCACCTCCTTGGTGGGCCTCCTCAACTGCAGGGCCACTGTGATTCGAAGCATCAACCTGCACAACCGGCATCAGTAGTGTGACTGCCCCACCCTGAGTTTGGACTTGACACTCTGCCAGGGTCACTGACTCACATGTGTAGTGATGATCTTCTCGCCCCAGTTGGACCTGAGGCACTGGGATCCAAGACGCAGGGTGGGCATGTGTCCTCTGTAGCTGGCGTTGTAGACAGCATCAGTAATGAGCACCTATTGAGTTAATAAGTCACTGCTTAGGTGGTTTTAAGGAACGGTTTTAACTCAGCCTTGTAGTAACACTGTGAGGTTGGGATTCTTGTCATTTTACAGATGAGGAAGTGGGGTCGGGAGGGGCCAAGTGGCTGGCAGGAGGGGAGGTTGGCCAAGCCTCCCTTCCACATGTCCTCTGGGCTTTCCTGAGCCCTGGCAGCTTGCCCTCCGAGGCCCTGTGTCCTCGTGTCCCACTGTCCCCTCCGCTGCTGCATCCCCAGGACTTTGGAGTCATTCAGAACCCTTTGGATTCTTGCCATAGATGCCAAGCTCTCTGGTGAAGCAGTTAAGACATGTTATTCAGTGCAGAGAAGACATGTTATTCAACAAAGAGCAGAAGAGGATGTCACAGTGGCTCTCAGGTGTCCAGAAGGCCTCAGATGACAGTGCTTGGGACAGTCTCCCCTCCAGGATCCTGGGAGGAAAGGATGGTGTTGACAGTGGGAGAGATAAGGTGGGACTGTGACAAGGACCAGCACAGTTAGGCATCCCAATTTAGTAAGCACCTTTCGGGTGCATTTATTTCTGGTTTGTGTCTTACACCAGTGTTGGAGAGCTGGTTATCATCCTCAGAAACAGGGTCTTAGAACATCCAAGTGATCTGCTCCAAGCCACATCCCAAACCTGACACTCACCTCTGGATGGTGACCTCGAGGGACAGGGATAGAGGCTTGTGTGGGGCCCATGAGGGCTGTGCTTCCTGAGGTGGGGGCTTTGTGTGAGGCTCATAGGGCTGTTCTGGGACTGATTCTGCAGGTCATGGCAGAGGTAACAAACACCCCACATCTCTCTAGGACTAAACTTGCCTGTGAGCAAAAATGATTTTAGACCCGCTCTTGTCCTTGGAACCTGCCCTTCCCCTGCTAACCTGCCTGGTTTATCATCCAAGCTTAAAATAAATACAATCAATAAAAACACCCCAAAACACTCTTTTTCCTGCAGAGGACGAGGAACAATCTACATATGCAAATAAATGGCATGCCAGCACCATGAATATTAATTGAGAACAGGAGTCTGAGGCCCTAAAATGCACTTAGAATCAACAGTTTGACATTTTGCAGCTCTCTGGGCTCACTTCCGACAGTGTGGTCTCATCTCTGAAGGTTGACCTGCCCCCACTGACCTCCCTTCTGGATCTTGGAAGTCTTGGGTGGATGGAGAGTGGGCAGGCCTGGGTCTGGTGTCCTGCCTCCCCGGCCTGGGGCCAGGTCTTGGCGCCTCCAGGATAGGCTAGGGAACGGTTCTGGGAGACACTGTGGGGCACGTTGGCCTCAGATCGGTCCTGGGAGCAGGCAGGTGGGAGGGGGAAGCAGCCTTGGGAACTGTGAGTCCTGCCCCTCACGCTATGAGATAGTCCAGAGGTGGGCGACTTGCCACCATGACACGTGCGTTGAGGCCGGAAACGAAGAGGCTTCTCGGTTCTGTGCCCTGAAAGGCGCCTTTGTTTCTGCATGTGCAGGGGGTGGCCAGGGTGGGTTGAAAGCCCCCATGCTTCTGGGGAAGAGTTGTTCTTCTATCATGGTCACTCACCCAGAGACATTTGGCGCCTGAAATCCAGCCTTGGCTCCTGTTCGTTTTGAAATAAACAATTTCCTTCCTCCCCCAGGAGATTTCCAGATTATATGGAGGCAGAATTAATGTGAGGTCGCCTCGCATAGTCGCCTTCGGCCAGGGTGGCAACAGGGCAGGAGGGAGACAGCCCAGTGTCTCTGAGGACAGATGGAGGCCCTGGAAGCGGAAGACAGGAGGTGACGGTGACTGTCACACTAGTGCCAAAAGGCTCTGTGGGGTGGCAGAGGGAGGCGCAGCCTGTGGCGATTGGGTTGGGCCTTGCGCTCCTCCCGCAGCTTATCAGGTGAGGCTGGGCTCACAGGTCATTCTGGCCACCTCTCCCCAGTCAGTGAGTATCAGGATGGTCACCCCACTTTCTACATCGCTCTGTGGAGATTGAAGGTTTCGTGTCTCCGTACCATGCCCGGCACAGAGTCTGTGCTCAGTGCACCCAGACTCCTCATTCTCTGGGTGCACTGAGGTCGTGTGGGTGTGTGCACGTCTGTGTTGGTGTGTTTCTCTGTATATGTGTACGTGTGTCTGCCTTTATCGCGTACTTGTTTCTCAGTGGTGGTGTGGACGGTGTACAGGCAAGCCTGTGTGTCTTGTGTGTCGGATTGGATGTACACTTTGTGTCTCTGAGTGACTGTGTGTCTCTCTGTGTGTCTATGAGCATGCTGTGGGGCCAGACAGGGGTTTGGAAGCTCCTCAGTGCTCAGGAGTCGGGCCCTGGTCCCCTCTGAGGTCTCCAGTGTCCTGGACCCCTCCCTAATTGCCCTCCAGAGGCATGGAACTAGAAAGGCGTCCTGGTGCTGCCCTGGGCCATTTGCATTCGTGTTTGCATATCATTTGCATTGTCTATACAGACTCTGCTTTCAGTTCTGCAGTTTTCAGGGTAAAATGTGGCTGCTGTCCCTGAAGGTCATTGCTTTAAGGATTTTCTTTTATTCTTTCTGGTCCAGACCTTCCTCACAGAACTGGGGAGCTCCGGCAAGATAGATGCCCCAGAAACCTCTGCTTCCCTTAGCCCCTCCTCCGCACCCACCTCCCTCCCTGGGCCTCCAGCATGTGGGATGCTGACAGTTTTGGGTGGAGACCCTGGGCCCTGGAAGGAGCAGTTGCAGGGACAAGATTTTGGCCCAGATTCTGAGAGAGCAGGGCACAGCCGGGGACACACACAGACCTGTGTGCGTCTGTTGCCTGGCTCTCGATACCCCCTACCCTGTAGGAGAAAAAAAGAAGGGCTGCTTGGGATCTAGAGCCTCTGTGTCTTCCCCCCAATCCCTAGCTGGAAGGGTCCTAGGGCTGGCTAGCCTCACCAGAAACACAGGAGGCAAAGGGTGTCTTTTCTTTCCAATACCCAGACCAGGGTCAGTGACATTTGTGATGCTGCAGCAGTCAGATAGGAGGTTCCCAGAGGACCTGGCATTCCTGACTCAGCTCAGGGATAGAAGGGCTCCCAGCTCACCTTGCCCAGGTATCTTCATCTAGTAGCGTGGATGCTGGGCCTTCAAGATGCCCTCATGTGTCTTAATCAGAGGAGAATGTCCCAGGTGAGGTGTGATTACCTAGAACCCTGGTCAGTGGGCATGGAACTCACACATGTAGTCCCAGCTACTCAGGAGGCTGAGGCAGGAGGATCACTAGGACCCAGGAGTTCGAGGCTGCAGTACGCTATGATTGTACCATTCCACACCAGCCTGGCGACATAGCGAGACCCTGTCTCTGAAAAAAAAAGGAAAGAAAGAAAAAAGAGATCCTTGGATGGGAGACCAGAGTTGGAACCCAGCTCTGCCATTAAAAAGTGGTGACTGGGACAAATGACCTGATCTCTACTTGCTGACGAAAACTTCTGAGCACCTGCTGGTTGCAAGATGCTGTTTCTGCTTCTGGATGGATGGAGGGGAACAGCACACAACAGACAAAATGCTCTCCTGAGGAAGCCAGACTTGCAGCAAAATCGCTGCATGGATGACATATTAGTAGGTGACAAGCACATGGCAGGAGGCAAGAGTGGTGGTGGAGAGTAATGGGTGGATGAGGCTGGGCGAGGTCTGCAGCAAACAAGCACCTTAGTAATCTAAAGAAGATGAGGAAGTGAGGAAAGCTGGTATCTAGGAGGGAGGACGCCTAGCCTCAGTTTCCTCATCTACAAGGTTGGGGTACGGATAGCGCCTACTGCAAGGGCTTCTGTGAGGGTTGAGGCAGTTAACCCATGTGTTGTGTCAAGATGGGGCCAAGCAAAGGGTAGACACTGGTGATATTGGAAGTCCAGGAAGGAATGAGCCCGACCCTACTGCCTCCAGGAGGTGTCCCTGGACTCAGACAAACAGGGGTGATGGCTCTCTAGTTTTCCAGGGACTCACAACTTCCACATCTCTGAGAGGGATTCATACCCTCCCCATCTCCTCAGAGAGGGACTCATACCCTTCACAACTCCACAATGAGAGGGACTCACACCCTCCCCAACTCCTCACTGAGAGGGACTCACACCTTTCCCATCTCCTCACTGAAGGGACCCAAACCTCCCCATCTCCTCACTGAGAGGGACTCACAACCTCCCCATGTCCTCTCTGAAAGGGACTTGCAACCTTTCCATCTCCTCATTGAGAGGGAATCACAAACTAACGACATTTTTACTAGGAGGGACTTACAACCTTCACATCTTATGGAGAAGGACTTACAACCTCTCCATTTCCTCAGAAAGGGACTCATGACCATCCCATCTCCTCATGGAGAGGGATTCATGATGTCTCCATATTTTTACTGAGACTCACAACCTATTAATCTCCTAATTGAAAGGGACTCACAGCCGTGCTCAGTGGCTCAGCCTGTAATCCCACGCCTTTGGGAGGCCGAGGTGAGTGGATTGCCTGAGTCTGCAAGTTTGAGACCTGCCTGGGCAACTTGGAGAGACCTCATCTCTACAATAAATCAAAATAAGCCAGGCGTGGTAGCGTGCGCCTGGAGTTCCAGCCACTTGGAAGGCTGAGGCGGAAGGATCGCGGGAGCCCAGTAGGTCGAGGCTGCAG
>NW_007247454.1:134388-156616 GCF_000164805.1 Carlito syrichta
AAAAAAAAAGAAAGGGACTCACAACACCTTTGTCTCCTCACTGAGAGGGACTTACAACCTCCTCAATTTTTTTGAGAGGGAATTACAACCTTCACATCTCATTGACAGGGACCCATGAGATCCCCATCTCCTCACTGAGAGGGAGTCATAACCTCTTCATCTCCAAATTGAGAAGGACTCACATCCTCCCCATCTCCTCAGAGAGGGACTCCCACCCTCCCCAACTCTACAATGAGGTGGACTCACACCTTCCCCATCTCCTTACTGAGGGGAATCACAACCTCCCCATCTCCTCACCGAGAGGAACTCACAACCTCCTCAATTCCTCAGAGAGGGACTCACAACCTCCCCATCTCTTCACTGAGAGGGACTCAAAACCTCACCATCTCCTCAGAGAGGAACTCACAGCTTCCCCATCACCTCACTGAGAGGGACTCACACCCTCCCCATCTCCTCACTGAGACAACCTCCTGATTTCCTCACTGAGGGGGATTCACAACCCCCTCATTTCTTCATAGAGGGACTCACAACGTTCCCATCTCCTCATCGAGAGGCACTCACAACCTACCCACATTTTTACTAGGAAGAGCTCACAGCCTTCACATCTTATGGAGAGGGACTCACAACCTCTCCATTTTCTCAGAGAGAGACTCATGACCATCCTGTCTCCTCATCAGGAGGGACTCATGATTTCTCCATCTTTTTACTAAGAAAGACCCACAATGCCCTTGTCTCCTCATTGAGAGGAACTCACAACCTCCTCATTTTTTTTTATTGTGAGGGAATTATAGCCTTCACATCTCCTCATCATGAGGGACACATGAGGTCTCTGTCTCCTCACTGAGAGGGAGTCAAAACCTCTTCACCTCCTAATTGAGATTCACACTGTCCCCATCTCCTCAGAGAGGGACTCACACCCTCCCCATCTCTTTACTGAGAGGACTCACAACATCCTCATCTCCTCAGAGAGTGACTCACAACCTCCCTATACTTCACTGAGAGGGACTCACAACCACCCCATCTACTGAGAGAGGGACTCAACATTCCATCTCCTCAGAGACGGACTCACAACCACGCCATCTCCTCATTGAGAGGGACTCATACCCTCCTCATCTAACTACAGGGACTCACAACCTCTCCATCTTTTCACTGAGAGGGACTCACAACCTCCTCATCTCCTCACTGAGAGGGACTCATACCCTCTCCATCTCCTCAATAAGAGGGCTCACAACCTCCTCATCTCCTCACTGAGAGGGACTCATACCCTCTCCATCTCCTCAATAAGAGGGCTCACAACCTTCCCATCTCCTCCCTGAGAAGGACTCCCAACCTCCTCATCTCCTTAGAGCAGGACTCAGGACCTCATCATCTCCTCAAGAGGGACTCATGATCTTTTCATCATTTCATTTAGAGGAACTCACAACCTCCCCTTGTTTTATTTTATTTTTGAGTTGGAGTCTCACTCTGTCACCCAGGCTTAGGTGATCCTTCTGCCTCAGCCTTCCAAGTAGCTGGAACTACGTGCACTACCATGCCCAGCTAATTTCGGATTTATTGTAGAGATGAGGTCTCACCAAGTTGCCCAGGCTGGTCTTGAACCCATGGGCTCAGGCAATCCACTCGCCTCAGCCTCCCAAAGTGCTGGGATTACAGACTGAGCTAACGAGCCTGCCCCCCCACAGTATTTTAACTGAGAGGAAATCACATCATCCCTGTCTCCTCACTGAGATGGACTCACAAACTCCTAATTTTTTTATTGAGGGAATTACGGCCTTCACATCTCATCAAAAGGGACTCATGACATCTCCATTTACTCACTGAGAGGGACTCACAACTTTCCCATCTCCTCTCTGAGAGGGATTGCCAATCTTCCATCTCCTCTCTGAGAGGTACTCAACCTCCCCCATCTCACTGAGAGGGACTTACAACTTCGCCATTTACTGAGAGAGGGATCCCCAACATCCCATCTCCTCAGAGACAGACTTACAACCTTCCCATCTCTTCAATGGGAGGGGCTCATACTCTCCTCATCTCCTCACTGAGAGGAACTCACAACCTCTTCGCCTCTTCTCTGAGAAGGACTTACAACCTTTCTATCTCCTCACTGAGAGGGACTCACATTCTCCTCATCTCCTCACTGAGAGACTCACAATGTCCTCATTTTTTTATTGAGAGGCTGTCATGACCTTCACATCTCCTCACTGACAGGGATTCATGATGTCTCTGTCTTCTCACTGTGAGGGACTTATTACCTCTTCATCTCCTAACAGAGACCCACAACCTCCCCATCTCCTCGCTGAAGGAACTCACAAACTTACCATCCTCTCACTGAGAAGGAATCACAAACTCCTCACCTACTCACTGAGAGGGATTCACATCACCCCCATCTCCTAACTGAGAGGAACTCACAACCTCCCTATCTTCTCACTGAGAGGGACTCACAACTTCCCCATCTACTGAGAGAGGGACCCCCCAACATCCTACCTCCTCAGAGATAGACTCACGACTTTCCCATCTACTCAGTGGGAGGGACTAACAGCCTCCTCATCCTTTCATTGAGAGGGACTCATACCCTCCTTATCTCACTGAGAGGGACTCACAGTCTCCCCACCTTTTGTCTCAGAGGAACTTACAACCTCCCATCTTCTCACTGAGAGGGACTCACAACCTCTTCATCTCCTAATTGAAAGAGTCTCACACCCTCTCTATCTCCTCACTGAAGGGACTCAACCTCCCCTCTCCCTGAGAGGAACTCACACCCTCCCTATCTCCTCACTGAAAGGGACTCACAACTTCCCCATCTCCTCACTTAAAGGGACTCACAACTTCCCCATCTACTAGAGAGAGAACCTCAACATCCTACCTCCTCAGAGATGGACTCACAACCTTACCATCTCCTCAATGAGAGGAACACTTAATCCTCTCATTGAGAGCGACTCACAACCTCTCCATCTCCTAATTGAGAGGGACTCATACCCTCCCTATCTCCTCACTGAAGGGACTCACAACTTCCCTATCTCTTCAATGAGAGGGACTCACAACCTCCTCATTTTTCTTCTTGTTAGGGAATTACAACCTTCACATCTCCTTATCGAGAGGGACTCATGACCTCTCCAACCCCTCACTGAGAGGAACTCACAACCTCTTCTTATAATTGAGAGACTCATACCCTCCTCTTCTCATCACTGAGAGGGACTCACAACCTCCGCATCTCACTGAGTGGGACTCACAACCTCCCCATCTCCTCAGTAAAGGGACTCACAACTTTCCCATCTCACTGAGAGAGACTTACAATCTCCTTATCTCCTCTGAGAGGAACTCATGACTTCATTTCCTCAGGAGGGACTCACAGCCTTCTCATCTTTTCACTTAGAGGGTCTTACAACCTCCCTATATTCTAACTGGGAGGGACTCATGTTATCCCTGTCTCCTCCCTGAGGTGGATTCACAACCTCCTCATTTTTTTATTGAGAGGGAATTATGACCTACACATCTCCTCATCCAGAGGGACTTATGACGTTTCCATCTCCTCCCTGAGAGTCTCACAACCTCATCTCCTAATTGAGAGAGATTCATACTCTATCTCCTCACTCAAGGGATTCACAACCACCCCATCTCTTCACTGAGAGGGACTCACAACCTCTTCATCTCCTAATTGTGAGAGACTCACATTCTGCCTATCACCTCACTGAAGAGACTCACAACCTCCTCATCTCCTCACTGAGAGGAACTCACACCTTCCCCATCTCCTCATGGAGAAGGACTCACCACCTCATTTTTTTTTGATTGAGAAGGAATTATGACCTTCACATCTACTCATCCAGAGGGACTCATGACATCTCCATCTCCTCACTGAGAGGGACTCATAACCACTTCATCTCCTAATTGAGAGAGACTCACACCCTCCCCATCTCTTCACTGAGGACTCACACCCTCTTATCTCCTCAGAGAGGGAATCACATCTTCCCTAACTCCACAATGAATGGGACTCATACCCTCCCCATCTCCTCACTGAAAGGGACTTATAAGCTCATCTCCTCAAGAGGGACTCATAAACTTCTCATCTTTTCACTTAGAGAGACTCACAACGTCCCTATATTCTTTCTTTCTTTCTTTTTTTGAGTTGGCATCTCACTCTGTTACCCAGGCTGGAGTGCAGTGGCACGCTCATGGCCACCACAGCCTTGACCTGCTGGGCTCAGGCGATCCTTCCGCCTCAGCCTTCCAAGTAGCTGGAACTACAGGCCTGAGCCAACATGCCCAACTAATTTTTTAATTTATTGTAGAGATAAGGGCTCACCAAGTTGCCCAGGCTGGTCTTGAACCTGTGGGCTCAAGCAATCCTCTCACCTGGGCCTCCCAAAGTGCTAGGAATATAGGCGTGAGCCACCATGCCCAGCCTGCCTCTCCATATTCTGAAAGGGACTTGTGTCATCCCAGAATCCACACTGATATGGACCCAAACCTCCTCATTGTTTTCATTGAGAGGAAATTAAGATCTTCATATCTCCTCATTGAGAAGGACTCATGATGTCTTTGTCTCTTCACTGAGGGGGAGTTACAGTCTCCCCACCTCCTGACTGAGGGGGACTCACAACCTCCCCATCTCCTTACTGAGAGATACAATCTCCCCAATTCCTCACTGAGAGGGACTTACAACCCCCCATCTCACTTAGGGGGACTCATACACTCCCCATCTCCTCAGAGGGAGACTCACACCTTTCTCATCTCCTTAGAGAGGGACTCACAATCTCTCCTCATTGAAAGGGACGCATAACTTGCCCATATCCTGAGAGAGACTCACATCCACCCATTTCCTCACTGAGAAGGACTCACAACTTCTTCATCTTCTAATTGAGAAGGACTCACACTCTCCTCATCTCCTCAGAGAGGGACTCACAACCTCTCCAATTCCACAGTAGGAGGGACTGACAACCTCCTTATCTTCAACTGAGAGGGACTCACAACCTCCTATCTCTTCAAAGAGGGACTCACAACCTCCCTGTCTCTTCACTGAAGGGACTCACACCCTCCCCATCTCCTCACTGAGAGAGACTCACAACCTCATCTCCTTGGACTCACGACCTTTTCATCTTTTCACTTAGAGGAACCCACTACCTCCCCATTTCCTCACTGAGAGGAATTCACACCTTCCCCATCTCCTCACTGAGACTCACACTCTCCCCATCTCCTCAGTGAGAGGGACCGACAACATCTCCATCTGCTTACTGAGAGGGACTTCACCTACCCTATCTCCTCACTGAGAGGGATTTACACCCTCCACGTCTTCTCAGAGAAGGACTTACATGTTCTTCATCTCCTCAGAGAGGGACTCACAGCCTCCCCTTCTCACCGAGAGGGTTTCATATCCTCCTCATCTCCTCAGAGAGGACTCACAACCTCCCCATCTCCTCACAGAGAGACTTACAACCTCATTTTCTCACTGAGAGGGACTCACAATCTCCCCATCTACTGAGAGAGGGACTCTCAACAACCAATCTCCTCAGAGACAGACTCACAACCTCCCCATCTCATTAAGAGTGATACACACGTCCTCATTTCCTTAGTGTGAAGAATACATAATAGCAGCCCTTAGAGTAGATGTTTCAGGCCAGGCTCGGTGTCTCAGCCTATAATTCCAGCACTTTGGGAGGCCAAGGCAAGTGGATTGCCTGAGCCCACGGGTTCGAGACTAGCCCCGGCAACTTGGCAAGGTGTCATCTCTACAATTAAAATATATATATATATAAGCCGGGCGTGGTAGCATGTGCCTGTAGTTCCAGCTACTTGGAAGGCTGAGACAGAAAGATCGCCAGAGTCCAGATCGATGCTGGGGTGTCTGTGAGTGTGCCACTGCACTCCAACCTGGGTGATGGAGTGAGACTACAACTCAAAAAAAAAAAAAAAAAGGTAGAGTAGATGTTTCATCTACTCAGCCACCTCAGCGTAGATGTTGCGTCTACCCAGTGACCCTCAATGAAGATGTTGTGTCTGTCTTGCAGCCTCAGTGTAGATATTGTGTCTAATCAATCGCCCTCAAGTAGGTACTGCATCTTATCAGCAGCCCTCAATGTAGATGTTGCATCTACTCAGCGACCCTCAGTGTAGACATTGTGTTCGATCAGCAGTCCTCAGTGTAGATGTTGCATTTACCCAGTGGCCCTCAGTGTAGATATTGCATCTGATCAGTAGCCCTCAGAGTAGATATTGTATCTACCCAGCAGCCCTCAGTGTAGATGTTCCATCTGATCAGCAGTCCTCAGCATAGATATCGCGTCTCATCAGCATCCTCAGTGTAGACACTGCTTCCACCCAGGAGTCCTAAGTGTAGATACTGCCTCTGATCAGCAGTCCTCAGTGTAGATATTGCATCCGATCAGCATTCCTGAGTGTAGACATTGCTTCTATCCAGCAATCCTCAGTATAGATATTGTGTCTGATCAGCAGCCCTCAGTGTAAATACTGTATCTTATCAATGGCCTTCAGTATAGATATTGCATCTATCCAGCAGTCCTCAGTGTAGATAGAGTCTGATCAGCCCTCTGTTTTTGAGCAAACACACTGCTATCTCTTCCTTCAAACACGAAATACATAATTAGTGGCACTTCTGATACCACTGGAGACATCGCCCATGACATGCCTATCCAAATGCAAAATTGGTGCCCTGGCTCACTTACCTTTGTGGGAAGGGAGGACATGTAGGGGTGGGGGGTTGCTGGCAGCCCTCAGACAGAGCTGGGTCAGTGGGTATGGCTTCGCATGGCGAGTCCCAGCACCAGAGTCCTCAGGGCTGCTCATTTGATCCTCCCTAGCCACTCTGGGAGGGAAAGCCTCTTGCAGTCCCACTCTGCAGGTGAGGAGACAGGCCGAAGTGCCCTGACTTGCCATGTCATGCTTAGGCCTCTCTGTAGGCTGTGGACCTCAAAGGAGAGCATGGAGTCTCTCACCCTGCAAGATGGCAGCCACTGCTCAGCAGGTTACTTGAGAATTACAGATAGTGACATGTGTGAGGCACTGCGACATGCTTGCTAATAGTTTTTTTTATATTTTTCATTTAGAGATAGCATCTTGCTCTGTCACCTGGGCTGGAGTGCTGTGGTATGATCATAGTTCACTGCAGCCTCCACCTTCTGAGCTCAAGTGATCGTCCCACTTCAGCCTCCCAGGTAGTTGGAGTACAGGTGCCCAGCAAATTACCAAGCCCAACTAATTTTTTAATGTTTTGTGGAGATGATGTCTCACTATGCTGCACAGGTTGGTCTTGAACTCCTGGACTTCAGCCATCCTCCTGCCTCTGCCTCCCACAGTGATGAATGACAGATGTGAGCCACTGTACCCAGCCTATGGTGTCCTCTTTAGAGATGACGTGGTAAAAACCTCCATTTTGAGAATGTTGTTTGGCAGATGGGTCATCTTTTTACTGGGAAATGTGTTGGAAGGAGACAAGGTGTCAGCCCTGCTAGTGTCAGGGACACACCTTCTGTGGACTCTGCCTGGGTGTTTCTTTCTTCCAGGCCCTTCTGTCTCTCATGGGAGGCTTAGGAATAAGGAGAACACAGTCCCTGCTTGGTGTGCAAGGGAGATGGTGTGATGCACATGTGCTAAGGCATGATGTAGTTTGAGGCATGATGTACGTTGGTTACATGAGCACTAGACCCTGATAGCTGGGGTCACCGGGTAGTGTTTCCAGGGAACAAGGCAGGGGCTCTGGCTGGGGAGCAGGGTGAGACCCGTAGGCACAAGAAGGGGCCTGCGATGGGGGCTGAGGGATGTCGGTTACAGGATGGTCGCTGCCCACCTGTGCTATCTCCTCTGCCCCACATTCTCACCAGGAGTGGCTGGACCAGAGTGAGCAGAGGCAGGAGGACCCAGGGTGCTTAGGAGTGACGCGGACACTGCCGGCAAACAGCTACGGAGGCTCACAGGGCTTCTCCTGGGTCAAAAGATTCGTGTTCAAGTTTTTTTTTTTTTGGCGCCCCCGCCAGAGCCTCCAGGCTGCCCCCTCCTTGTCTTTGTCCCATCAGATTCATCCATGGCATCACTGGCATCGAGTGGTGTGAGGGCAGTCCTGGCTCGGGCCCAGACTGAGGAGCTGTCCTCACTCCGAGCCCCTGCCTGGCTTGGGCCTTCTGCACCTTGTGCCTGTGACGCCTTCTCTTCCCACTTGGCCTGCCCCGGCCCATGCTGTGGCAGGCAGGAGGCTCTTTCAGAGTACAAACTGGACCATGTCTCTGCCTGTCAGAAACCCTTTAACAGCTCCCTGCCACCCTCGAGATAAAGTCAAAACTCATCAGCACACAGTCGAGGCCTAGCAGCCTTGCCCACCCCTCTCCACATCCATCTTGCACATCATGCTTTGATAGCCCCAAGCTGCTTCCATCCTCCCCCAGAACGTGGAGCCATGTCACAACTGCTCATGCTGGCTTCCGACTGCCATGCCCTTGCCACCTCCCTCAGTCTGGCCGACTTTTACTCATCCTCCACAATTCATCCTGGACACTGCCTCCTCCAGGAAGCTTTTTGGAACTTCCCTCCCTCTACTGGGCCAAGCAACTTAGCTTTCTGTTCCACAACACTGTACTCATGACTTCAAAACCGTACCGAGTGCTGTCCCTGGCATGTAGTAGGGCTAGAGATTTGTTGACACGCTGAAATGAGATTGTCCTCACCTTTGATGTAGAACCCTGATGCCTGTCCATGACTCTCCCTGACCTGTGGGGAAGGGACAGCATTTGGCACCAATTTTGGTGTAGACTGTGGGAGCTAGGCAGTCTTGAAACCCTCTGGGGTCTTGTTAGGAGGTCTGCTAGGTTTTAGAGGACACCTGTGCTGTCAGTACCTGGGGGGATCTCAGGGGTACTGGGCTGCAGTGGTGTTGCTCAGAGGCTTAAGAAATGAGGATGAAGCCAGGCGCAGTGGCTCAAGCCTATTATTCCAGCACTTGGGAGGCTGAGGTGAGAGAACTGCCTGAGCTCATGGATTTGATACCTGCCCGGTAAACTTGGCGAGACCTCATCTCTACAATAAATAAAAAAGTTAGCTGGTAAAATTAAAAAATTTGGTGGTGCATGCCTGTAGTTCCAGCTACTTGGAAGACTGAGGCAGAAGAATCACCTGAACCCAGCAGATTGAGGCTATGGTGGCCGTGAGCATGTCACTGCACTCCAGCCTGAGCGACAGAAAAGAAATGAGAATGAGACCCCTGGGTGGGTCATCAGTTTTCATTCCCCCTCCTCCCCCCGGTCATATCTCTGGATTTGTCACCTATTTTAATCAGCTTCCTAATTTTTGGCCCCAACTAAATTTCCCCTCCCCAAGTGTAGCAAAAGAGAGGAGTCTTCAGAAGAGGAGTCGTCAGAAAACAGGAGGCTCTGCAGTGGGTTTTCAGGACAGCGGGGCAACTCGTCCCGCAGTGTGCAGTGGGGCTGGTAGGCATGGGTATGGGGAGCCTCTTCCTGGTGGTTGGGCAAGGAAAGGAGTGAGTCACTGGGTCCCGGGCGCCGAGGTTGGAAGGGCACAGAGGACCTGGGCCAGGGCCAGGAACTGAGCTGGGACTCCCTGCAGAGGCCCTGCCTCCTTCTGGGTAATTTTCATCTTTAATTTCTTAGCATTTTACGAACAAGAAGTAAATCAAGATCCCACACCGACTGCTTCATGTAAAGGATTAATAAACCTGAGATTTATGGGCATGACTGAGGAAGGCAGGGGAGGTGGAGAAGGAATCAGATTCACTGGCTCCTCCCTCGATGGCGGGTATCTGCTAGGTCCTGGTCCTTCAGGGCTTGAGTCAGGGCTGGGTGTCAGGCTGGCCCTGTACTTTCCATATAAGGAAACCCATGCCAGTCCAAGGTCAGGGCAAGACCTCCCAGGGTCTGTCTAGGAGGACAACTGGATGCTGCATCCTCAGTGCTGGTGTAGACGTGAGCCTTGATATAGATGTGAACTTGGTGCATGGATGCAGACTATAAGCTGTGTTAGGACCCAGACCCGGAGCCAAGTGGCTTACTCCTCCTGATGGCAGGTCAGGAGGCAGGTCATGGAAGGTCAGGGGGCAGGTCACAGAAGGTCAAGGAAAGGTCTTGGTCAGAGGACAGGTCAGGGAAGGTCAGTGGGTAGGTAATGAAAGGTCAGGAGGGTGCATGGAAGGTCAGGGGCAGGTCACAAAGGCACCAGAGGCTTCCATAATTAGAACCCAGGTCCTTCTACCTGGCCTGTCCTCAGCATGTAGGCACATCCTGGTATAGTATCTCATGGTGCTGAGGTCGCTGCTGTAGTTCTAGCTCTCACATTCAGAAGTGATAGTGTCTCCTGGAAAAAGGGTGCCATTTCTTAATGGAGATCTCTTTTTAAAAGAGAGAACTACCAAGAACCCCTTCAGTGGACTTTCCTCCCATCTTATTGCCCAGAGCTGGGTCACATGCTCCTTCCTCATGTCTTATTGGCCAGAGCCTGATCACATGCTTTTTCCTCATCTCTTATTGGCCAGAGCTGGGTCACATGCTTCTTCCTCAGCCAATCTCTGGCATGATGAAGGCACTGCTGTGGTTGGCTCTGGTACTGAGGATCTCTGGGTTATGCTTCCCTAGGTCAGCTGGAGAGGAGTGAAGCCTGGACAGACATGGGGTGCCTGGGAAAAGGGACCGGGCCACATGACTTTGGGTGACTTGTCTCAGCTCGCTAAGCCTTAATTTCCCTGCCTGTGAAGGGGGAGTAGTGACGGTGCCTTTCTGGTGGGCTGTAAGCCATGGTGTGAGGAGAATGCTGAGTGCTGAGTGCTCAGTGGGTCCCAGCATGGCCCCTGTGTCACTGGTATTGGAACAGCTGTGATCTGAGTGCCTGTGGCATGTCTGCTATGTACACTGGAGGTGCATCTCCTCAGGTCTTGCCTGCCTTGGTGACACTGGGAACCTGAGCTGGCCTTGTCACCGGCCCTGCTACTGCCAAGTGGCATCCTTGGCAGTAGCATGGGGTTTCATGTCAGACTCACGTCTTCTGCTCACTTGACGCTAGTGAAGTCACTTCATGTCTCTGAGCCTCGGTTTCCTCATCTGTAAGACAGTGACACTGTTACCTTTTAAGGCTGTAGGGCAGATGGAGTGAAGCAGCAGGACAGGGCGCCCTGCGACTGGGCAGGGCCTGGTGCAGGCCTTGGGAGAACCCCCTGCTTCTCCCTGTGCTCTGGCAAGCGTTGCACGGGTTTCATTTGGTGCATGGCCCTGGCCAGAGATGGAAGGAATATGGAGCAGAGCCTTCCCTTGGGGGTGGTTAAGTCAGAAAAGGAGGTCACAACATGGAGTAGAAGCCCCAGGTTTTAAAGGGGGCCGATGGGCAAGAGGAGCAGAGCTTGCATGGTGCAAGGCTGCCCAAAGCCCCCTGGGACACAAGATACTGAGTCTCCAAGCCGCACAGTTGGTTCTGGCTCCCACTGTCTGCCTGGCCCAGCTGCAGGTACTGTCCTGGGAAACACAAGGGCTGCCAGAGGTAGTCCCTGTAGCCTACGGGTCCTGGTGCAGTCAGGCTGGCACCCTGGATTGTGGCAACAGGGGTTGGGCTCTGCAGGCTCCTGCCCTGGCTGGCTGCAGGCCGTGTGGTGGGGTGATCCTGAGCAGGCCTCTGCACTGTCCCACCTGGGTTCAGAGTGCAGCTCCAACACTGCGTCTGGATGATGTGCGGCAGACCCTTTAGCCTCTGCCCACCTGTGAAATGGGCAGGGAACAGAACCTACCTTGTAGGGTTGCAGTGGACTGTAGGGTTGAGTGGATAGATGCTCTGCATGGGGCCTGGTGCACGTAAGGGCTCAGGCAGGATTGGTGGTTGTTATTTGTAGAGAATACCCATGTGTGTTCCAGCTTTCACAAAGCAGATCATATTTTCTCTTACTTGCTCTTCTACAACTCAAGGCCTCACTCCTGGGGGGAGAAGGGTGAAGAGGAAGCTGGGAAGCCTGTACCTTGTGAGTGAGTAAGCATCCACAGAGCCGCCCAAGGGTCGTGAAGCTGCAGGGAAGCTGGAGTGGAGGGGCCGGTGGGAGGAGGGCGGGGCTGACTCACCAACTTCACTCTTGACTCTGGAGGGAGTTGGAGCATCTGTCCCGTAGCCTGCACAGGGCACCCGTGTGGGGAGACAGCTCCTCTCTCCCCTCCAGAAGGAAGCATCTTGGGCCTCTGACGGGCTGGGAGCCTGGAGGGCTGGACTGGTGAGTCCCTTCTGACTCAGCCATCATCTAGAGGCCTGACCACACCCCAGTGTAGTATCACTTTCCCCAGCCAGGTGACATTTGTCCTACTTTTGCCACTACCCATCAGGGCCCATCTGCAGCACATCCCTTCATGCAGGCTTCCCTGGCCAGGGTTCCATGCTCTGCAAGGCCCTGCCTGGGGCCTGGTGGATCAGGGTGAGGACCAGGCTTCTCTGCGCCTATGGGGCTGAGGCAGCTAGGTGTTTCCCAGTCTGTGTTCCGTGGAACACCGGTTCTGCAGGATACTCTGTGAAAGTTCCGAGAAGCCCCTTGGAAAACGGAACTGCTTGCTGTGTTCCACCCCCTGCTCCCTATATTTATCAACTGCGGGACCTTACTCCTTGAATGTCCCAAGGCAGCAGTGAGTGAACCCACTGGGCACAATACTGACAGGAAGGAGCGTGCCTGGCAGGGCATGGGAGCTCTGCTTCTAGGTTCTCACAGTTCCATGTGGACCAGGTACTTGGCAAGGCAAAGTGCTTTCTGCTTTCAGTTTCTTCAGTTTTAACACCGTGTTGGTGATGCCAGTGCCTCTTATTTCTGTCACATACCCAAGTGGGTTTTTTAGAACTCTTTACAGTGAAATGTTTCAGCCAGACTCCAAGTGGAAGGAACCACACAGCACGTCCACACCGCCTGCCTCGGCCGCCTGCCTTGGCAGTGATGTGTGGTCTGCCTGTCTGGTTTCATCTCCCCCTCATAGGATGGTTTTGAAGATGATAGGAAATTAAGCCTGTGAAAGTGCCTTGCACACTTCAAAGTGTTATACAAATGTAAGCCATCCATCATTATTATTATTACGTTTATTATTCTTATTCCTAAAGTTCAAAGTGCTGTACAAATGTAAGGCATCTGTCATTGTTATTAGCATGCTGGTAATTTCTTATTACTGTCTCTCTTCACATCACCAGAAATGCCCAGTAACGTGGCTATTTATGGACCTTCATTTGTGGGTAGCTTCCGCACCCTGAGGGGGTATTGTTTATAACCCAGTCCCGCTGTGGGGTTTGTGTGCTTGTGGAGAGGTAAAACAGGAGGTCCAAAGCAACCTCCCAATTCCTGGTAGAGCCTGGGCATTGCCCTATAAGGGAGCACCGGTTCTGGAGTAGTTCAGGAAGGAGAGAAACAGACGGCAGGGAACATCTAGCTAGAGGTTCTCCTTCATTGGGGAGATCATTCCCTGGGGCGATCCTTCCTCAGGCAGATTCTTCCTGTGGCAGGGGGAATCCTTCCTCAGGGGGCTCCTTCCCCAAGGGGATCCTTCCTCGGCATATCCTTCCCTGGGGAGATCCTTCTTTGTAGAGATTTACTGGTTTGTGGGCTTGCCTGGGCTGGAGGCAGCTGGAGGGAGAAGATGCCCTTCCCAGGACCCAACCACCTGAGTGCCAGTGAGTTTGATCCCAAGGAGGACAGGTCGGGGCCCAAGTGAACAGCACTGATTTTCCTCTCTCGTGGGAGCTGAGATGCTGCCATCCTTCCCCATCAGGAGAGTACATACACACACCTATGGCTTTCAGATAGAGCCTGGCGCAGATTCAGAACAAACAGAACCAAATTGACAAGGAGGGCCCAAATAACCCAGACGTTGTCCTGTGGAGCCCCTGGTTGTAATCACCTCAACTCCAGTTTCCCTTCTTGGCTGGATCCCTGGCCTGGCTGCTGACTGTGCCCATCCCTCCCTATGGTCTGGGCTTTGCCAGGGATCCTTCTTCTCTTGGGACCCTTGCTGTCCCTCTTCTTTCCCCAGGATAGAGACTTCAAGATTTGGAGTGTGCAGCCTTGGAAGGGACACCAAGGCTCTCATCCTTCCCCAGTGGTCTACGTGGAAGGTGGAGTTTCAGTATGAGATTGTAACTTGTCAGGGAACAAACAGCTCTTTGTTGGCTATGAATATGTTTGGTTTGGATTTTGTTTTTAAAATGCAAGCCAAGAGCAGATTTCACATAAAAAGATGTATTTCCAGTTTCCTTTGTGTAATTAGAAGATCTGCAACCCCAGGCCCATGTTCCGCCTGTAGCAGTTGAGGGAGTGGAGCAGTGGCCTCCCTGGCCAGCTGTGTGTGTCCAGGCCATTGTGGCCACTGGAGGTCTTGGGCTCATGGACATTTCTGGCCTGGCCCTGGTGGGCATTTGGCTTGGGGACCCCTCCACAGAGGGCTAGTTGTGCTGATAACCACAAGGCCTGTGACCCCAAGGTCATTTCTGCTTGACTTTGTCATTTCTGGTCATGATGATATTGTCATTGTTATTTGACCAGGAACATCTTTCTTGTGTGATATACTGGCATTCTGGCAGGAGACACATGGTACCCTCGAGTGGGTGATTTTATGAGAGCTTAATAAAGGGACTGTTTAAGCTGAGTGCAGTGACTCATGCCTGTAATCCCAGCTAAACAGGAGGCTAAGGCAGGAGGATCACCTGAGCCCAGGAGGTCAAGGCTGTGGTGAGCTACGATTGCACCACTGCACTCCAGGCTGGGCAACAGAGTGAGACCCTGTCTCTACAAAATGAAAAAAATGAAGGGACTGTCTGGATGTGGTGGCTTATGCCCATAATCTCAGCACTTTGGGAGGCCAAGGTGGGAGGATCGCTTGAGCTCAAGAGTTCAAGAGTAGCCTGGGAAACATATTGGGACCTTGTATCTACAAAAAAATTTAAAAGTTAGCTGGGCCTGGTGGTGCATGCTTGTAGTCCCGGTTACTCAGGAGGCTGAGGTGAAAGGATCGCCTGAATCCAGGAGGTTGAGGCTGCAGTAAGCTGTGATTGTGCCGGGGCACTCCACCTTGGGTGACAAAGCGAGACTCCAATTCAAAAAGAACAAAAAAGGGGTATTATTTACAAAGGTGCAGGCAGAAGTAGAAGTAACAAAGGCTGTGCAGTGGCCATCCCAGCAGAGTGGGGAGCTGTCACTCCTATGTCTGAGAGTCTCAGGCCTTGGACTCCCCCAACACAGTGAGTGACCAAGAAGGGATTTTTAACATAAAAAAATGTAACAGCTTTATCAAAATACAGTCCACATACCATACAATTCACCCTTTTAAAGTGTGTAATTCAGTGGCTTTTAGTATATCCACAGAGCTATGAAACCTTCACCACAGCCAATTTTGTGGTGTGATCACCACAGTCACCCTAAAAAAGTCTCCCAGTACCTGCAGGCAGCCGCTTCCACTCCCTCCCTCAGCCCGACCAGTCCCGTTCTCATTCTCTGTGGATTTGCTGCTCTGGGTGTTTCATGTAAATGAAGTCCTAGATGTGTGGCCTCTTATGGCTCATGCCCTTCACTCAGCATCATGTTTTCAGGGTGAATCCATGTTGTGGCCTGAGCTAGTTGGTGCTTCATTCCTTTTTGCTGCCAAATCCTCTTCCGCTGTGTGGATGTTTTATTTAGCTGCTCACCAGTTGATGGACACTTGGGTTCTTCTTGCTCTCTGGCTATTACGACTGATGCTGTTGTGGAATCGGGCATGAGTTTCTGCATGGCTGTGTGCTTCTGTCTACACTGGGTGTGTGCCCAAGAGTGGAGTTGTGGGCTCCTGTAGTGACACTTTGTTCTGCGTTTGAGGAGCTGCAGGCCATCTCCAAAGTGGCCGCACCACGTCCCATCCCGCCAGTGATGCGGGAGAGCTGCAGTTTCTCCACATCCTCACCCACACATGTCATTATCCAGCTCTTGGGTTGCGGTCCTCCTGGCAGATGTGCTTGTCGTTATGACTTTGCTTTGCATTTCCTGAGGATGAGTGATGGTGAGCATCTTTCCATGTGCTTATGGATCATCTGAAATCTTTGGAGAGGTGTCTCTTCTGATCCTTTGCCCTTTTTGAAACTGAGTTCCAACAAGTCCAATGAATGAATGAATGTGCCAGCTTGCTGCATGCTGGGTCCTGGGGATGACAAGATGCATGAGACCCAGCCCTTACCCCAGAAAGCTCACAGTCCAGTGAGGGGGAGGGGAGGGGAGATAGACAGAGTTGAGGAGTAAGATAAGTGTTTAACGGCAGGAAGCCCAGGAAGTTAGGCCACTGCTGTTCATTGATGGTGAGTGTATCTGGAGGGAAGTTTTCCTGGAGGAGGAGCTATTTGAACTGAGCCTTCAAAGGAGATGGGAAAAGCAGGGAAGCAGATAGGCCCTTTGAGGGGAAGAGTTTGTTTTAGAAGCAGAAGGCATAGGTCTCGTCATCAGGAGCAGGAAAGTCAGGGCTGGGGAAGGGTGGACAGGGCACCCAGGGGTGGTGATGGGCCCAGAGAGGAGATAAGGGTGTGCAGTGGGGGCAGGGCACCCAGGGGCTGGTGCTGGGTCCAGAGAGGAGCCTCAGGCACCTGCACAGCCAAGGACGTGGAGTGGGGACATTGCTGGGACTGAATCCGCCGTCCAAACACTGCTTGTCCTCATGGTCTCCTCACAGAACTGCTGAGGCTGCTGCTGTGGTCCCGGGTGGGTCCTTTTATGTTTAGTAATTATCCTGTCACCACCAGAAATAATTCCATCCCGGGAGGAAGGAGGCTTGGTGGTGCTGAAAGCTGCTGCCGCGTGAGTGCAGGCGGCCTAATTGGGACCCATAAATCCACTTTTTAACAAGCACAATTAGGAATACTCACTGCAGACCCGCTCGAGGAGAGCAGGAGTACATGCTGCCACAGTTTTATGTGGCCTGATGGGATGGGCACACGGCTTGATCCTGGCATTCCAGTTAGTCCCAGGGAGTGAGTCTCAACTTGGAAGTGAAATCACCCCAGAGTTTAATTCTGAGAAGGTTGTCAGGCACGATGAGGATAGAAGGAGTTCATTAGTTAGGTTGATCTTTGGGGAAAGATGTGAAGTCCTGTAATTTTTGGAGAATAAGGGGAAGTCCCCCACAGATCAGACTGGAGATAGATTCCAGAGTGATGTGCACTCAGATCAAGGGGAGTCTGTTCCCCAACCTTTTGCCTAGGTCCTCGGGGCGGAGGGTAGAGTTGTAGGGAGGGAGTGGTCTGGGTCCTGAAGCTGGGAAGGGTAAATTGAGGTTCCTGATGGTGGTGACATTGTGAAATCCAGGGGAACCAAGGGTCCCTTGATTTTTTTTTTTTTGAGTCAGAGTCTCACTCTGTCACCCAGGCTAGAGTGCAATGGCACTTTCATGGCCACCCCAGCATTGACCTGCTGGGCTTCGGCGATCCTTCTGCCTCAGCCTTCCAAATAGCTGGAACAACAGGCGTGTACTACCACCCCCGGCTAATTTTAAAAAATTTATTGTAGAGATGAGGTCCCGCCAAGTAGCCCAGGCTGGTCTCGAACCCGTAGGCTCAGGCAGTCCACTCACCTCAGTCTCCTAAAATGCAGGGATTACAGACTAAGACTCCAAGCCCAGCCTGTCCCTTGATTTTTTTGTGAACGTAACTTCATCTCTGGGACAAATGCCTGAGTGCAGTTGCTGGGTTGTATGGTTCATGCATGCTCGGTTTTTAAGGAACTGCCAAACTGTTTTCCAGAGCGGCTGGGCCATATCAGGTCTCCATAGCAGTGTGCAGGTGAGCCGGCTTCTCCACCTCCCTGTCGGAACTTGCTGTTGTCAGGGTTTTTATTTTGGCCATTCTGATAGAGATTGCAAGCTATCGCTCACTGAGGTTTAATGTGCCTTTCCCTGAGGGCTGATGGTGTTAGCACTTTCCATGTGCTGATTTGCCATGTGTGTATCCTCCTGGGTGAAGTGTCTGTTCAAGTGTTTCACTCATTCTTAGACTGAATTGTTGATTTCCTGCTGTCGAGTGTCGAGTTCTCGGTAGAGTCTGGGTCCAAATCCTTGCTGACCTGTGACTTGCAGGTGTCCTCTCTCATTCTGTAGCCTTTCTCCTCTCTTAACAGTATCTTTTGCAGTGCACTTATTTTCATGAAGTCTGATTTGTTGATTCTTTTTTTTTTTTGAGTTGGAGTCTCACTCTGTCACCCAGACTGGAGTGCAGTGGCCACTCCCGGCCACCGCAGCCTCGGCCTGCTGGGCTCTGGAGATCCTTCCGCCTCAGCCTTCCGAGTAGCCGGAATTACAGGCATGTGCCACCACACCCAGCTGATTTTTTTATTTATTGTAGAGATGAGGTCTCACTGCCCAGGCGGGTCTCGAACCCGCAATTTACTCACCTCAGCCTCCCAAAGGCGCGGGATTATAGGCTGAGCCACCGAGCCCGGCGGTGTTGATTCTTTTATGAGTTGTGCTGTTGATGTCATGTCTAAGAACTCTTCACTCTAGGAGATTTTCTCCTAAGAGGTTTTACATTTTACCTTGAAGACTGTTCATTTTGAATATAAGGCATACATCTTTGTATCTCTTTTTAGAGACATCAGGGTTCACCCTTTTGCCGGTGGATTTCCAGTTGTTAGAAAGGCCATTCTTCCTCTCCCACATCTTTAAGCATCAGTGTGGGTACATGAGCCTTTGAAAGGCAGCTGACCCCAGGGAGGATAAGGGACTGGCCTGGCCAAGCCACCAACAGCGGGGGGCTGATGTCTGAATTTCCTTGGTCCAAGCACATCCTCATCTCTTTTTTTTTGAGTCTTGAGTCTTAGGCTGTCACCCAGGCTGGAGTGCAATGGCATGCTCACGGCCACCCCAGTGTTGACCTGCTGGACTCAGGCAATCTTTCTGCCGCAGCCTTCCAAGTAGCAGGAACTACAGGTGCATGCTGTCATGCCCAGCTGATTTTTGATTTATTGTAGAGACAAGGTCTTGCCAAGTTGCCCGGGCTGGTCTTGAACCCGCAGGCTCAGACAATCCCAAAGTGCTAGGATTACAGGCTGAGCCACTGAGCCCAGCCACATCCTCATTTTAAAGGTAAGAAAATGGAGGTTGATTAGTGACAAAATAGGCCCTGGCTTCCGTCGGATGCAGCGTTCATGAGGCAACAGGCAGGCACACCACCAGGATCAGAGCCAAGTCCCACGTTTTGGCAGCAGAACCTTCAGCCCTGGAGGCACCCCCATCTCCATCAATTCCTGTGGGCAAGGAGGGGGAGTTGGCCAGGACATAGGGCCTAGCTGGTGGAGCAGTGGGTCCTGAATGGGAAAGGCAGGTGCAGGTGCGGATTCTAGGGATCTCTTCCTTGGCCTTGAGAGCATTGTGACTCTGCTGAGGCCTGCCTTGGCACTGGTGTGTGGACCATCGCTGGGCCCCAGGAGAGGCTTTTAGCTTAATTGAACGCTTGTCTTCAATGGCAAGGCATCAGTCAGCTTTCAATGCGTCCTTTCCTTAATGTGTTTTCCTCTAGGGTTTAACTGAATCAATGTACCTGCTGGGCAATTCTTTTTCCTGGGTTTAAATTGTGAGGACACACAGACAGGTGGTTGTCAACCGTGACAGCTCAGCTAAGACGACAAAGGTCTCCTCCTTGGTTGAAAGAGCTCTGATAAATCCTGTGACGTGGCAGTGCTTACGCCTGTTCTCAGAAGGACACAGTGAGCTGTGCCAAGAACTGCCGAGAGGTGGCCCAGCATGTTTCTGGCTTAAGGGCACCAGATTTCTCACAAAACAACAGTGAGTGCAGGCTGTGTGGGGCCTGACCTTTCCAAGTGACTCATATGAGGCCAAGCCTCCTCCTGGGGAGGCATGCTTGGCCAGACCTTCTGACGGTTCCTGGGAATGCGTGGACTCGGAAGGCCTGAGCTCTGGGGCAGTTCCCTAAGACTGCCGTGTGGACAGTGGCCAGTCTCTTTCCCTGGGTCCCTTGGACCTGACACAAGAGACTTGATGAGACAAGGGGTCTCATGTCATCTCCAGTTCTATGACTGCTGCTGCATCAGGGCTTGTCTCCCTTGTGGCCACAAAGCCTCTTTCCTTGGTATGTTGGTACCACCATACGAGAGTCCTGGGCCTTGGGGGGATATGGAAGGTCTTCATTTAGGTCAGATGACAAGTCTTGAATCAGTGTGGGCACAGTTCTTGGCGCCTTCCCCCACACTCCTGCTGTCCTTTCCTGAGGCAGATGCTGGTCTCAAACCACACCTAAGGCTGTCTCCACCCTCCTCCTGCTCCACCTGCTCTGTGGGAGGGAACTGGAGGCTATTCCTGGCAGGCCAGGTCTCTCTAACCTTGGGCTCCTTCTCTGTGAAGGAAGGGTATTGGGCCACTGACTCTGAGGCGCCTTCTGAGTCTCATACTTGTCTGTCTTCTGGACACACCCTTGCTAGGTCGTGTCCAAGAGGTAGACCGAAGCACAGCACTTTGGGGAAGACTTCCCGGGAGTGTCCACCCTGTGGAGTGTAAAGCAGCAGGAGGGGCAGCGGGACACGCTGGGCCTTGGCAGTCCCAACACAGGTCTTGGCCGGCGGTGGTGCTCCGCAGACAGTGGCCTTGCAGATGTGTCCCACTTGAGGTCGGGGCTCCCCTGTGGCCAACTAGTTGAGCCCGGCTGGAGGTGGCTACCTGGGATTGGGTGTGACTTTGGGCAGGTGCACGGTGGCAGAGGGTGATTCTGGAGAGTGATTTGGGAATGTGTGCCTCAGTCCCAGGGCATCTGGACAGCCCTATGAACTGCAGCACAATGTAACCCATACTCAGAACCTAACTCAGGTTTCTTCATTCTGTCAGCTGCTTCAGATTGCACCAGGGTCTGAGCAGAGCGGGACTTGCCTGGCCCCTGGCCCCTGTGCTGTGTCAGGGAAGGAGGAGCTATGGGATTTCCCAGCAGGGCCCTGGGAAGGGGGGTGTCCTTGTTGTCTCCACATTCACTGGGTTCCACTTGCTACTGCAGGAGGTGTGGACCCAGGTGGGGTGCGCCCCTGGGTGCAGGAGCTTTGTGGGACCTGATCCTTTTGCACTCTGTGCCTCGGCGCCTCCCCTTGGGGTGAAGATGGGGTATTCTGTGGAGCCAGAGCCATCTCCCTGGGATGCAGGTCCCCCACACGATGGAAGCTGCCCCCAGCTCGGACAGCTCACGATTCTAAGGGGACCTGGAGTCCTTCCCCGAGCTCCCTCCAGGCCCACAGCTGCCACTGAGCTGCTTCCTTGCCTTAGAATCTGTGGAAATGTCAATTTATGGACTGTGGCTTTGGAGAGACTTTGTGACAGAAGCCATCAATCTCTGCATTTCAAATTTACTTTATTTTATTTTATTTTTCCAGCCTGAGTGCCTGTTCTACTGTGATTTCTATCTGTCTAATCACCTTGCAGGCAGTTGAAGGAGAGTGGGTGTCCCCTTGATCTGTGGGGTTTGTGTGCATAATTCCCTTTAATTCATCTCAGACAGGGGTTGGAGAGCCTTGGCTGAGAATGATTTTCAAAGTCTCTCGCTGGAGTTCAAAGATGCATCTCTCCTGCCGGACCAGTAAATTACAGGAGCAATTTGCCTTGAATTTCTAATGTGGAGCCCTGTCCGGGTCCTCATGGCATCCCCAACTGTGGAGGGTGGTGTGGCCTGGATCTGGGAGCTGGCCTTCCCCAGCCCTGGGGCATGTTGCTGAGCCCCCTACCCCCACCTTGGCTGATGCCTCCCTGGGGGCCGAGGCCTGAATCCTGAATGTGTGTCCTCACACTTTATTTGCCTGTACGATAAATGCAACTCGTGCGTCAAGGCCATCAGTCATTTTCTGATGTGATCTATGCCGCTCTGCCTGAGTTGAATCAGCCCCTGTATTGTCATGACAGTTT
Organism: Carlito syrichta; assembly: GCF_000164805.1. Lineage (NCBI taxonomy): Eukaryota > Metazoa > Chordata > Mammalia > Primates > Tarsiidae > Carlito > Carlito syrichta. The sequence goes on from NW_007247454.1 coordinate 156,243, forward strand.
ATCTGGTAAGAAAATGAAATAAGATGGTTAAATTAAAGCGGAGGTGTACTTGGTGCAGCGGGAGGTTCCCGGGGCTCAGGTGGGCTTCTGGGCATGTCTCCTCGAGGACACCATGCAATGGTGGGGAGGTGGGGTGCAGGGACAGGGTCATGAGGCCAGCAGGTGAGGTCAGCACAGAGGTTGGAACTCAGATGAGGCGTGTGGTCTCAGGGCAAGGTGCTGAGGGGAGTGTGCGTGGGGAGAGGAGGCTGGCCTCTTCCTTGTCTGTGTTCTGCCTCCCTCCTGCTTCTTGGCCTCATGACAGGACATTGGTGGCCCAAGCAGCATCCTTTTCTTTGTCCTTTCCTGGACTCATCCCCTCTTTCCTCTCCCCT
>NW_007247454.1:156638-177042 GCF_000164805.1 Carlito syrichta
CCCTTCCCTCCCTCCCTCCCTCCTTTTTCTTTCCCTGCCCCTCCTTCCTACACACACTCTTGTTTCTAGCTCTGAACTGGGCTTGGGCATGGTGTTACCAGGGACGAAGGGCAGCCCTGCATGCACATGTGTGTGGTCAGGATGCCTGTGGCATCACAAGCTCCTTGGAAGGATTGCTGGTGTTGGGGCGCAATGGCAAGTATGAACATGCACCCTGATGTGGCAGTGGGGAATGGGGGGACCCTCCCAAGGGAGGTCTGAGCAGTTCCTTTCTGGCAACCCTGGTCCTGCTGGCTGGGATGATCATAGGTAATCTCAATGAATCAAGCCACCCCTCCCTCCCTGGGGTCCTCAGCCAACCCCAAGAACAAGGGCTGGCCCTGTCTGAGATCCCCCCACAGTGACAAGGACCCCTCGCCTGCATGGGGAAACTGGAAGGGGGAACTTGCCTGAAGCAAGGACAGGGATGAGATGTGTCCTCGAAAGGGGCTGCTCATCAATCTGATGCCTGGGCACTTTCAGTCAGCTCTGCCATCTCTGGAGGGGAGGTGGGGGTCCTTCCCCATCTTAGTTGGGGGGATTCCCAGTGGGAAGCCATCTTGGGGCCCCTGAAAGCTGCATGTGTGTCACTGGCAGTGCCTCCTGGATGCAGGAGCGAGCTTGCTTAGCTGCTGGCAGGGGGTAGACAGAGGTTGCCTGACTGAATTCTCTACGGTGGCACTGCAGAGTGTTGTAGCCACTGTAGAGTGTTGTAGCCATTGACCACAATGGTTGTTTAAGTTAACATGAGTTAAAGAATAAAAGGAAAATTTAAGTTTCTGGGTGGAAAAACACAACTTGCAAGCCCAACCAGCAGAAAGCAGGAGTGGCTATGCCAGTGTTAGACAGAAGTGGACTTTGGAGCAAAGACAACCAGGGACATAGAAGGACATTACATGGTGACACCAGGGTCAAGGAGACAGGCTGTGCTCCAAACTAGAGAGCCACAAGGTGCTCAGAGCAGAAATCCGGCTCTTACACCTCAAGTGCTCAGAAGCCATACATGGCGACTGGCTGCTGTGCTGGGCAGCGAGAGGCAGAACGCCCCCTTGCTGCGGCAGGTTCTGTGCAGCATCACACTAATGGTCAGCTCCACGGGGAAGAGATTCCGCCTGTTCTGTTCCGCCTGTGTCCTCACAATATAGAAGAACCCTGGCACACAGTAGGTGCTTAGTGTGTGGAGACTTGGGGTGCCCAGCTCAGGCGCTCTAGATGGTCCACTCCACAAGTACGGGATTTCACCTGTTCTGTTCTGCCTGTGTCCTCATCATCTGGAAGAGTCCTGACCACAGTAGGTACTCAGTGCATGGAGATGTGGGGCATCTGGCCCAGGCACTCTAGATGGTTGACTCCATGGGGAAGGGATTCTGCCTGTTCTATTCTGCCTGTGTCCTCACCATCTGGAAGAGCTCTGGTGCACAGTAGGTGCTTAATGTGTGGAGACTTGGGGTGTCTAGCACTGATGCTCTAGGTAGTCAGCTTCATGGGGAAGGATCTCTGCCTGTTCTGTTCCGCCTGTGTCCTCACCATCTGGAAGAGTCCTGGTGCACAGTAGGTGCTCAGTGCGTGGAGACTTGAGATGTCCAGCTCTGACACTCTAGATGGTCAGCTCAATGGGGAAGGATCTCCACCTGTTCTGTTCTACCTGTGTCCTCACCATCTGGAAAAGTCCTGACACACAGTAGGTGCTCAGTGCAAGGAGACTTGGGGCATCCAGCCCAGGCATTCTAGATGGTCAGTTCCACAGGGAAGGGATTCCACCTGTTCTGTTCAGCCTATGGCCTCACCATCTGGAAGAGCCTTGGCACACAGTAAGTACTCAGTACGTGGAGACTTGGGGCACCCAGCCCCGGTACTCTAGATGGTCACCTCCACGGGGAAGGGACTCTGCCTGTTCTTTTCCACCTGTGTCCTCACCATCTGGAAGAGTCCTGGCACATAGTGGGTGTTCAGTGAGTGGAGACTTGCGGTGTCCCACCCTGGCGCTGCCCCCTCTTTCTGTGTAACCCTGGACGTGTGGCTTCCCCCCTATGGTCTCTTCATCTGCAAATCAAGGTGCTGGCCTCATCTCTGGGATCCTTTTCACCTTGATGAGCTGTGACCTTAAGCACTGAGAAGGCTGGTTCAGTTATTGTACTCACAAGGAGAGTCTGAGAGAGCAGAGAGGGTGAAGGACAGGCTGGGTCTGAGTGAGCGATGCCCCACATTTCCCCCCAACTCCTGCACCGCCATGGCCATGACCCTGCCTGGGCCTCCCCTCCTGGGTCTTTCCTTCTGTCTGTCCTTGGTCTGCCATTTCCCGACACCCGGCAGCTCCCTGCCCTCCCTGGCAGATCTGTAGGCCGGGAAAACTGCAGGGCCCTGAGGGTCACTCCAACGGAGGGCTTGGTCTTCCTGCTGCCTGGGGCCAGGCCCTCTCCCTGGGATCCCTTCTGTTCTGTGCTTTAAGGTAAATGGCTGGCCTTAAGTCCCAGCACAGGGGCTGTGTATGGCTGAGGGGAGGCCCTGGCGGGGAGCCCTGGCAGTGGGACTGCTGGCTGCTGCCCTGTGCATCTGCTGGGAGCCTCAGGGATGGCTCTGGCGGGGACGCTGCATCTGTGGCAAGGGCCAGGCAGGTGCTGGCAGGAGTGGAGGAGTGATTCCTGTGGGCTGGGTGCTCAATGCCAAGAGGAGGAAGGAAATGTGATTACCTTCAGGGCTGGGTGTTGGAGAGCCAGGGCCTGGTGGCTCCCAGGTGCCGCAGGCTGAAGGTGGGCGATGCCAGTAGAAGAGGCCTTCTTTACCCACTCTCTCTTGGAGGCCCAGGGCAGGGGCAGAGCTGGGAGGCCCAACTTCACCTTTGCAGCCAGTGCCCCCAGAGGTGCCCATCCTGTGCACATGGGGATAGAGGGTGTGGAAGACAGCTGTGAGATGGCAGATGGGAACTGAGTCCTACCTCTGCCTGTCAGGCCTCTGTTCTGGCCTGGGGTGCTGCTGGCTGTATGTGCTCATGCCCTCTATCTGTGTTCTCTGATTGTCTCAGATCTCGGTTCTGGCCTGGTGTGCCTGTGGCTGTGTGGTGGTGTCCTCCACCCCATGGTGTCTGTCCCAGGCCTTGGTTCTGGCCTGGTGTGTCCATGGCTGTGTGATGGTGTCCTCTCCCCCGTGGTCTTTGGTTGCTTCTCTAAACCTCTCTGATTGTCGCTGACTTCCCTACACCTGCCCCTTCTTTGCCCTGCCCTGCGCCCCTGAGAAGCTTTGTGTGGACTCCTCTCTGCCTCAGGTTGTGTTTGGCCCATGGGAGCCTCTTTGGGAGACTGGGGGGTGGGAGGGAAATGTGGTGGGGTGTTGCCCCTGGTGGGCCCTGGCGATGGCTACCTCCCTCAGGATCTGAGCTCCCCTGAACCTCCGCCTTCCTGCTGGCCCCCCTCTCTCCTCTATACCCTTCCAGAACGTGGGGCAGGCACATCTTCCCTCCATCACGCACTCTGGTATTTCCACGTGAAGTATGAACTCCTTAGTCCTGTTGGCACGTCTGTGGAGCATCCCTTCAGGAAACTGCTTGGCCCAATGCTTCTGAGAGGAATCCTGCTGATCTTGGAGTCCTGGAACTTCTGACTTTGTCTCGTGGTCAGGGGCTTTCCTCTGGCTTCTCTGGCAGGTGTCTGTGTGGGAGGGTACATGCTTGGGTGTCTCAGCACCTGGAGCAGCTCGGAGGTGGTGAGGAGCTCCTTCTGCTTAGGGTCATCGTCAAAATGGTTGACATTGATTATGGCCAACTAGAACAAGGCATTGACCAGCATGGTCAGGCTGATGTCCTACCTCTGCCTAGAGTGCTTCTCCGGGGAAGAGAGTGTCCCTGGCCGCGAGACCCTCGGCGTCCTTGAGAGCAGCGAATGCAGGATGGTCTCCTTTACTGTGGCCCTATGGCAGAGGCTATGCTCGTCTGAGAAAAAGAATCTGAAGGAAGGACTTAATTTGTGTAGATTCTCCAGGGTAGCAGACGGAGCCGAGGGAGAGAAGGTGCACCTTGGCGCTTGGGCCAGAACTCATCTCTTCCTCCTTCTAGAATGAAGCAACTGGTTGCTTGGTCCAGACAGTCAAGAAGCAAGAGTGCGGTGGCAGAGTGAGGCGGGCAGCTCAGCTCTTAAGGAAGCACTTGCCATCAGGTGCTGGTCCTGCCCTGCACAGCCCTGAGCAGGAGCACATCCTTAAAAGTCTATTTTACGATATCTGTAGATTCACAGGCCGTTGTAAGAAATAATACCCTTTACTTAGTTTCCTCTTGGTCACACTTTGCAAAGCCATAATACAATGTTATAACCAGGATGTTGACTTTAATGTAGCCAAGATATAGAACATGCCATCAGCACAAGGGTCTCTCCTGTTACCCTTTTATAGCCATACCTACTTCCCTCTCACCCTTACCCCTTCCTTAAACCCTGGCAAACATGAATCTGTTTTCCATTTCTATTATTTTGTCACTTCAAGAGTGTTCTCTAAGTGCAATCCTGTAGTATGTAACCTTTTACAAATGGCTGTTTTCACTTAGCATAATTCTCTGGAGATTCATCAGGTTGTTGCATTTGTCCATAGTTCCTTTTTAATTGCTGAATAGTGTTTCATGGTATGGATGTACCACAGTTTGTTTAACTGTTCTCCCACTGAAGGGCATCTGGGTCGTTTTTAGTTTTTGGCTATTACAAATAACACTGCAATCAACATTCTTGTATTTTTGTGTGAACACAAGTCTTGATTTTTCTAGGATCAGTGTTTAAGAGTGTAATTGCTAGATCGTATGGTACTTGCATGCTTTGAGTTTTTTTTTGGAAAGTGTCAAACTGTTTTTCTTTTTCTTTCTTTTTTTTGAGCTGGAGTCTCACTCTGTCGCCCAGACTGGAGTGCAGTGGCTGTTCCCGGCCACCGCAGCCTCGACCTGCTGGGCTCCGGCGATCCTTCCACCTCAGCCTTCCAAGTAGCTGGAACTACAGGCGCGCGCTACCACGCCCGGCTAATTTTTTGATTTATTGTAGAGATGAGGTCTCGCTGCCCAGGCGGGTCTTGAACTCGCAGCCTCAGGCAATCCACTCACCTCAGCCTCCCAAAGGCGCGGGATTACAGGCTGAGCCACCAAGCCCGGCTCAATCTGTTTTCCAGAGTAGCTGTATCATTTTACATTCCTATCAGCAACATATGAATGGTGGTTTCTCCATGTCCTTGTCAACATTTGGTGTTGTTACCGTTTTGTTTTTTTAGCTATTCTAATTGGCTTATTTATTTATTGGCGTTGGAGTCTTACTCTGTCGCCCAGGCTGGAGTGCAGTGGCACACTCATGGCCACTGCAGCCTCGACCTGTTGGGCTCAGGTGATCCTTCTGCCTCAGCCTTCCTAGTAGCTGGAACTACAGGTGTGCACTACCACGCCCAGCTTATTTTTTGATTTATTGTAGAGATAAGGTCTCACCAAGTTGCCTAGATTGGTCTGGAACCCACGGGCTCAGGCAGTCCTCTCACCTCAGCCTCCCAAAGTGCTGGGATTACAGGCTTGGGATTATGTTTTAAAATCCATTGAGATTTACCAATCTCAATCCCTCCTATCCTCCACTCCCTGATTTTTTTCAATCTCTTTTTTAATTGGTGTATTTAGACCATTTATAATTAATGTAATTATTAATATGTGTCTAAAGTCTGCCATTTAATTTTTTTTGTTTTGTTCTTTCCATTTTTCTATTTTCCATAAATAATTTTATTGTAAGTAATTATATATTCATTTTTCTTTTCTCTATTTTTTTTCTACTTTCTTCATGATTATTTAATTATTTTTGACTTCCATTTTGATTTATCTATAGTGGTTTTTTTTTTGAAAGCAGGATTTATTGAGAGGACAGAAAAGCTCCCACAGTGGGAGGGGACCCGAAGGGTTTACCCAAGTGATTTTGAATATATCTTTGCATAACTTTTTTAGTAGTTGCTCTACATATTTCATTACATATACAATACTCACCACAGTGTTCTGCTGTTGTTGCTTTTTACCAGTTTGAATGAAGTATACAAACTTTGCCTCTATTTCTATCCCTTTAACCTTCTCTATTTATAATATAATTATCTTAAATATTTTCTCTAGCCAGGCGTGGTGGTGTGTGCCTGTAATTCCAGCTACTTGGAAGGCTGAGGTGAGGATTGCCTGAGCCCAGCTGGTTGAGGCTGCGGTGACCAGGATTGTCCCACTGCCCTCTAGCCTGGGCGACAGAGTGAGACTCCAACTTTAATTTCAGCATGAGAGATTTTATTTAGTATTTCTTATAGGGAAGATTTGTTAGTAGTGAGTTTTTTCTGTTTTTTTGTTTTTGTTTCGTTTTGTTTTTTAATCTGAAACGACTTAGTTTCTTCATTTTTGAAGGATAGTTTTGTTGGAATAGAATTCTAAGTTAACAGGCCTTTTCTGCTCACATTGTGAATGACATCCTACTGCCTTCTGGCCTCCATGGTTTTGATGGAAAAACAGCTGTTGACCACATTGAGATTGGCTTGTATGTGATGAACTGCTTCTCTGTTGCCACTTTCAAGAGTTTCTCTTAGTCTTTGTCTTTCAACAGTTTGATTATGATGTATCTAGGTTTGTATCTCTTTGAGGCTATCCTACTTAGAGTTTGTAAGCTTCTTGGATGTGTAAATTAGTGTTTTTTGCTAAATTTGGAAAGTTTTCAGTGATCATTTCTCTCTAATTCTTTTTGCCTTTATTCTCTTTCTGGAACTCCCATTGTGTGTGTGTTGATGTGCTTCATGGTGTATTACAGGTCTGTGAGGCTCTGTCATTTTTATCTTCATTTAAAAAATTTCTTTTCCATTCAGACTAGAAAATCTCAGTTTGGGTATCTTTAGGTTTATAGATTCTTTCTTCTGACTGCTCCAATCTGCTGTTGAGCCCCTCTAGTGAATTTTTCGTTTTAGTCATTGTACTTTTTAAACTCCAGACTTTCTATATAGTTATTTTCTTTCATTATTTTTTGAGACAGGAGGGACTGGACTGGTCCCGAGCCCAGGCCTTCTGACTTTTGTGCATATGCCTTTCCACTAGGAGTCACCTAGTGACTGAAAGCTGGGTTTGCTTCTGGCATCAGGAGGCCTGGAAACGTCTATGTAACTTTCTTCCTCCTTTTAAAAATGTTTGTTTTCGTTTTAACTTTTTACTATGAAGATTTTCATAATAAAGATTTTTTTTTTTTTTTGAGTTGGAGTCTCACTCTGTCGCCCAGATTGGAGTGCAGTGGCCGCTCCCGGCCACCGCAGCCTCAACCTGCTGGGTTCCGGTGATCCTTCCGCCTCAGCCTCCCAAGTAGCTGGAACTACAGGCGTGCGCTACCATGCCCCGCTAATTTTTTTTTTTTTTATTTATTATAGAGATGAGGTCTCGCCAAATTGCCCAGGCGGGTCTCAAACCCGCGGGCTCAGGCGATTCACTCACCTCGGCCTCCCAAAGCGCGGGATTACAGGCTGAGCCACCGAACCCGGCCTATAATAAAGATTTTAATGGAAAGAATAGGGTAGTGAATATCCATATACCCACTGCACTCATTTGATAGTTGCTGACATACTTTCATCTTTGCCACATCTTTATCATTCTTACAGAACCACTTTAAAGTAAATCACATCACAACAGCCACTCCTGTGTCAGCATCTCCAAAGAACCCCACATTTTTCTATATAATCACAAGGATGTTATCACAACTAACAAAATTATTTCCTAATATCCTCTAATACCCAGTCCATATTAAAGTTTTCTCAGTGTCCCTCATGTTTCTTATAGCTATTCCCTACCCCAAACCAAGCTCTAGTTAAGAACCATGCTCTTATTGCACTGGTTTTTTTTAGTTTCTCTGTGCTATTTAATCTAGGCTAATGATTTCTAACCTTTGAATAGTCTTGTTTTGGCTAATTTGAGTAGGGGAGGGAGGAAGGAGTGGAGATGCTTGGGGTCAATGCTGGGACGGCCTGACTTAGTTTCCCACTGGGGCCCTCTGGTCAAAGTTCTCTCTGGGATCATATCTTTTTTATAAGCAGGGAAGTTGTGGCATGGAGGGGCCCGAACATGTGCCCCTCCTGTACTCAGAGTTGACATTTAGGACAAGTTAGAATTTAGACCAGCTCCTGACCTGGGGCCCCAGAGTCTGACAATAAAGCCCAGTGATCAGTTTCAGATGAAGAGCAGAAGCTGATTTGTGCTAGTTCTTGAGAGACGTGACACTGGTGGATAATCCAGCTGATGCTTCCCTTCCCCACAGAGGGGGCATCACGCCCATCAGTACTGCAGGAACTTGTACTTGGGGCAGGCATTGGAGCACAAAAGAGGCTTCCAGAAAGGGAGGACTCCTCATTCTGAGTTGGGTGGAACAAGGGAGGTCAGGTGTTGTTGCTCAGGGACCAGGGTCAGGGGAGGACCAAGGAGGCCAGAGGCAGGAGTGCCCATCCTGGGCTGCTCTGGAGCTGGTGGAGGTGGGGCAGTCTGTCAGGTCCCTGCAGGTGCCCTCTCTCTGAGGGTGCATGCTCCCCACTAATCATTGACTGAGCCACTGTTGCTGGGGTGATGGGGCCTGAGCTTGATGCAGAGGCCATTGTGCCCTCACCACGTGGGACTGCCTCTGCTGCCACTCACATTTCACTGAGAGCTCAGGGTCCACGTGGCTGCTGAGCAGACACTGAGCATTGATGATGCCAGAGGCTGATGGCTGTGGGAGGGCATGTGTGTGTGCACATGTATGTGTACATGCATGGTGCGTATGCTGAGCTATGGAATTTGTGCATGTGAGTATGGTATGTGCACGTGTGTGGTGTGTCTTTGATATGTGTGTGTACGTATGCATGTACACATGGTGGATGTGTGCATGTACGATACGTGTCATGCATATGTGGTACGTGCATGCTTCTGTCTACAATATGCATGTACATATATGTGTACACACATGGTGGGTATGCAATGTGTGGTACGTGTGCATTTGTGTGTGGTGTGTGCATGTGTGTGTGCTGTGTGTCTGTGACGTGTGTGCATGAGCATTAGTGTCTCAGTACTCACCATGGCTTCCCCTCTGCCCTTCCCCTTTCTTGGAGTTCTGTTCTGGGATTCCTGGCATCTCCCCCAGGCCTGGATGCAGGTTTTCAACCTTGGGGGACGTTCAGTGTGTTTGGACACTACAGGGAAGACAGTGTCAGAGTGGGAGGCAACATCTGCAGAAGGACAGGGCTCCTCTGTTGGATGTCCTTCCCCATGTATAGCCACAGTACCAATGCCCATATGCCTGCCTGGCCCTTTCTTTCAGGGTCTCTTACCCTTCCGGGCCAGTCCTCCCCACCCCACCCTCTGAGAGCACCTTGGAGGCTTCTCTGCAGCATGGGAGCAGCCCCACTAGCCCCACTCCAGTGGGAGCACAGAATGGAGTGTGTTCTCAAGGCCCCAATCAGAGGAAGGAGGGGCAAGGGTGGGTAGCTGGACTGGGCTGGGCTGGGGCACAGTGTGACCTCACAGGGCCCAAGGAGTCACAAGTACTGAATACCCGTGGGTGCCAAGGCTGCACTGACTGGTCCTGGGGAGACGCTTTCTCTCTGACCTGTGTCTGTGGAGGTGTTTGGCTTGGCCACCACCCTCCCCTCTCCTCCCCTGGTTGAGGTGGGCATGCAGGGACAGCCCAGCCCCCGGTTTGGTGTGTCCAGATGCTCCTGTCTTGTGGTTGGGGTGTGGAAGGATGCTAGGATCCCAGAGGGCTGTCATCCCTAGGGATAGCTGGGCCTCACCAGCTGCACAGAGGTGTACTGGGCCCTTGAGCATGAAGGACCCTTTGAGGCCATCCCAGGTCCTGCCTCCACTGGGTCCGTCCCTGCTCAGTCTCTGCTGAGCCCCCAAGGAAGGAGTCTCCCGCTTTGTGGTTTAACTCTCATGCTGGAAGTTTTGCCTGATGTCTGACTTCACTCCTTCCTGTGGAAGTCTGATCTCTGTATACGTCTGGATGCCAGTGGAACTGGGTGGCTGCCGAGGTCACGGCCCCTTCAACTGGCTGACCCAGGCTCTGCCACTCATATCCGGGGCGCTGGAACTACAGGGCGTGAGGGTAGCCTAGGATAAGAGGTGAAACCCTGACTACAGGGAAGATGACTCTCAGAAAAGTGCCATCATTGCTCTAGGAGAAATTGTACCTGATTATCCCTTAGAGATTTTTTACACGGAGTAAAACAATGTGAACATGCAGGAATCAATATGGTCATTCAGGTTTCAAACAGCCTCTGGGCTCATGGTGTAGGCTTCAACAAGAAAAACACTGTCTGGCTCTGTTTTATTTGTGTAAATGTGAAAGTAATACTTGTTCTTTGTAGAAAACCAGAAAAACCCAGAGATATATAAAGTAGAAAACCAAAAGCAGCCATAGTCTCGTAAAGCAGGGCCCAGCTTAAAGTCAGACACACGGAGTGTGGGTGGGAGTGCTGTGGCGGGGCGGGGGAGTCTGGGAGACTTGCCTTGCCGGCGCTGAGGCCCAGAAGCCTCTCCTGCCATGTTGGTGTGGGGCCCTCCAGGCTCTTCCATGCATGGTTACGTCTCCACAGCTGAGATCACACTGTCTGAGGATGTGTATGTACATAGGTCTGCCTTTGTGTTGGATCTTACCACTTGAGGCTGTCCCAGTTAGTAGGAATTCTGGAGGATGTGGTTTTTAATGGTTGCATAATGGACCACCACTTTTCCCCCCCAAACCCCTCCTGGTAGACTTTGGGTTGTTTCTAGTTTGGACTATGTTGTATAACATTTAAAGGGACTTGTTAATACTTCAGTATGTCTTAACTACACAGTGACCCCCAGTAGCCGAGGTCTGGGCTTGGCCGGGGCTGTGGACTCAGGGACCAGGTCTGGGTGCAGGACCCTTGGACTGGTGGGGGCAGCAGGCTCCAGTGTCCAGAACCTCTGAAACCTGGACACAGTGGAGGGCTAGCCAGTCTACAGAGATGGCACTGGGGTGAAGACTGGAGGGCTGGAGAGGCCAGAGAAGCACCCCAGGCAGAGACCTGGCGTGAGGAGAGGAGGCCCGGGCTGGAGAGGCTTCCAGCCCCAGTGCCTGCACTGCTTGGATTATTCACTGCTCTTCATGAAATGTGCTTTGAGCTCCACCCCAGTATATGTGAATTTATTAATAGAGTATATGTAAATATTGTCTTTCTCCTTCTAGATAAAGTAATACACGTAGGAGACTCACTTTGTTCCCTGTGTGAGCCACGGAGCCCTTTACTCATACCCCTCAGAGACACCTGCTGTTGTGGGTTCACCAGGCTGGGGGTCACTGGGCCCAGGGGCTGTCTGGAGGAACTCAGGGGGAGAGGAGGGCCCCTGTGTGGACTGTCACCCTGTGGGTTATGCCAGAGATGACTGTTGAACATGTTCCCATGTGACTCAAGTCAGTATCCAGTAGCTTCAGTGAAGGAGCTTTGGGATCACAGGTGTGTCGGGATCACATGGTGTGAAGTGGGGGGTGAGGTCATGTGGCATGAAGTAGGGGGGCAAGGTTACGAGGTGTTAAGTGGAGGGTGAGGTCACAAGGTGTGAAGTGGGGAGTGAGGTCATGTGACATGAAGTGGGGGGGCGAGGTCACGAAGTGTGAATGGGGGAGGGCAAGTCAGCTATGGAAAATGAGGGCAGCCAGAGCAGTGCTAGATTAAGAACAAAGTGAGCAGGAATACAGACACACAAGTAGCTGTGGTGTCCAGCCTTTGAGAGACAGATCCAGATTTCAAAAAGACCTCCCCCCGCCTGGCAGCTGAACATTTATCTATATTAAGAGACCATATTATCTGCTTTTACTTGAAACGCTGTGAAGTTCACGTGGTAGGTAGGTAGTCAAAGCTGGTCAAAGCTCTTGCCTGGTAGATATGAATGCCTTTGATTAATTTAAAGTTATTTCAGTTCTTCCTTTCCCTCCCTCCCTCTCTCCCTCCCTCCCTTCCTTCCTTCCATCCATCCATCCATCCAACCATCCATCCATCCATCCATCTTTTTGAGGTGGGGTCTTGCTACATTGCTCAGGCTAGTCTCAGATTCCTGAGTTCCAGCGATTCTCCCGCCTGGAGTCCAGCAGGAGCAGGATGGAGCCCTGCCTGGGGTCCTGACTATCCAGCAATGTGAACGCTGGCTCTTGCCCTCTGGGCTCACCTCCCAGTGAGCTGCCCATGTCCCCTCGTCTCAGTGTCTGTGGTTGGGACCCGGGCTGAGGTACGGCCCAGATGTTACTTCCTAGGGAGGTCTTCAGGACCCTCAGATAGTTGAGTCCCTGTCATCTGCTTTTACGTCACATGCTCCTGAGCTTTTATTTCTAAACTGTTTTTAGGGACTGAATAGTGTCCCCCAAACCGTGGAAGTCCTAGCCCCAGACCCTTAGCATGTGGCTGCATTTGGAGGTAGGGCCTTTAAATAGGACAGCAGAGCAAAATGAGCTCAGACAGGTGGCCCGGAGCTGGTGACTGCGGAGCTGGACATGTTGGATAGCAAAGGAACTCCAGGAGGTGACAAGGGTTAACATGGTGGTGGGCTGGGCCGGGAGGGCCACATGGGGGCACAGGCAGGCTCGTGCAGGATGTGTGGCACCAGAGGAGAGAAGAAGACCCCCTTCGTGCTCCCCCACACTGAGCTGGAGGCACTGCCGGCTTCCAGGGTGCCCACTGTGAGTGCCCAGGGCAGGCTCCTCAAAAGGGTGAATGTGTGTTCCCATGTGTGGTGGCCATTCCTGTGTGTGTGTGTCTGTGTGTATGTGTCTGTGTGTGTGTCCATGTGTGTTGATTATCCTGTCTGTGTGTGTGTGTGTGTGTGTGTGTGTGTGTGTGTGTGCATGTGTGGTCATCAAGACCACGTATGTGTGTTTTTTTTCCTTTTTTTTTCCCTTTGAATCAGTCTCACTCTGTTACCCAGGCTGGAGTGCAGTGGCATGCTCACAGCCACCACAGCCTTGACCTGCTGAGCTCAGGCAACCCTTCCGCCTCAGCATTCCAAGTAGCTGGAACCACAGGTGCACGCCACCATGCCCAGCTAATTTTTTTGATTTATTGTAGAGATGAAGTCTCGCCACGTTGCCCAGGCTGGTCTCGACCCCAGGCAATCCTCTCGCTCAGGCAACCCTCTTGCTCAGGCAGTCCTCTCGCCTCTGCCTCCCAAAGTGCTGGGATGGCAGGCATGAGCCACTGCATCAGGCTGTGTATATGCTTTTATGTGTGGTGACCGTGCCCATGTGTTGTTTTTCAGAAGAATGTGGACACCTGTCCAAACACACACGTGTCCCATGATCTGACTTGTGTGGTGGGACACAAACTCACCTGCCAATATAAAGACTAGAACAGGAACAACACAGAGAGGTGGGGCCTTGTCCCCTTGGGAGAGGCCAAGTTATAGTTCCATGGATGGGTGCACCCTCTGGCTCTCTACTGCCTTTGTTCTCTGTCTTCACATCTTTCTCTCCTTCTGTGTCTCTGACTGTTGTGTTGTGATGTCCCTGGAGGGCACTGTTCAGGGTAGGAGCTGCCTTTTACTGGGGACCCTCCAGAAGAGAGGGGGACTGAGGCTTCCTCATTAGACTGGTGGCTCCCCTGGGAAAGGATGGAGCAGGAGCTCCCGTGGGAGGGGAGGTGTGTCCAGCTGGGAGCTCCCCGTGGCCAGGGCTGTGTCTCCCCTATCAGACTGAAAGCTCCTTGGGAGCAGGAACTGTGTCTTCCCCATCAGACTAGGAGCTCCATGTTGCCAGGGCTGTGTCTTTCCAATCAGACCAGTGACTCTGCCAAGTCTGTGTCTCCCCCATCAGATTGGGAACTCCCTGTAGCTAGGGCTGTGTCTCCCCCATCTGAGTGAGAGCTCTCCAGGGGCAGGGGCTGTGACTCCCCCATCAGACTGAGTGCCCTGTGGTCAAGGCTGTGTCTCCCCCACCAGACCAGTGTCTCTGCCAAGTCTATGTCTCCCCCGTCACACTGGGAGCTTCCCAGGGGCAGGGACTCTGTCTCTCCCATCAGACTAGCAGCTTCCTATGGCCAGGGATGTGTCTTTCCCATCAGACTGGGAGCTCCCTGTGGCCAGGGCTGTGTCTCCCCCATCAGACTGTGTCTGGCAAGGCTAGCCTGTCTCCCGTGAGCAGGCGAGGTTGTGGTGATGGGTTACGCTGTCCTTTCATGGGGATGTCCATCTCTATGGCAGGCTCCTCTCACAGTGGGAGGCCGTGAGCCCCCAATTGTTCTCAGGAGCAGTATTTTGCAACAACCCAAGGACCTTTCCTGGACCAGGGAGAGAGGGGAATGGCCCTGGTGGCCGAGGCTGTTCAGGACTGTGGAGGCAGCCACGGGGTGCGGCGGGCGCTTTCCCAGCCAAGGGCATGTGTGCAGTGCTGCCCCTTCTTGCTGGGAGGAAAGATCGGGTCATGGTCCCTCTGGGAAGTGGAAATGTCCTCTTGGAGGACCTCTGTCTAGGACAGGGTGTCCAGGGCTGTCCCTGAGAAAGCCGGATTTTCCGGGGAGCTGACGGTGGGCAATGGCTAGTGGCAGCCTTCCCCTTGTCTCCTGTGTAAACACATGCTCTGCTCCTGTGGCCCCAGGGCTCTGCTGTCCTCAGCATCCTGGACAACCTTTCATACTCCCTGTCCTCTTAGCAGGGAGGAGCTGTTCTCTCATTTTGCAGATGAAGAAACCTAGGGTCAGTGAGGCCCCATGACTTGTCCACACAGCAGGGAAGGGATGGAGCTGGTGTCAGAACTGGGCTCCCAGGCCATGGCTCACATCCATTCCTCTCCACGCAACCACCACTGCCACTGAGTGCTGTCTTACCAAGCGAGTAACTGGTGCCAAACCACAGTCCCTTTGATGTTTCTGACAGTTAGGGAGGCGGGAGGTGTGAAAAGGCCCCCTCGGGAATTAGAAGGTTCCACATGTTGGCCGAGGACTCGGTGGGTCACTTAGATTCCCAGAAACTCCGTTCCTCACTTGGATCAAGCTGCTCTTGCTCCTGAGGGGGCCCCTGGCATATGCAACTGTGGTGAAGAGGCCTTCCCAGGAACGTGCAGTGGTGGTAAAGAGCCCTGCAGGCTGCAGGGAGAGTCCTAGCTCTGTTACCTGCTAGCCTGTGACAATGGGCGAATTCTGTAGACTTTCTCAACTTCAGTTTTTCTCATCTGTAAATTGGGGTAATTCTAACTTCATATCCTGGGATCATGATGAGGTTTAGCATCATGCTTGTCTGGAGTAAGCCCTCGACATGTGTGGAGCTAGCATTTAGTAGGACTTGTTAGTAAAGTCGGAACCCAGGTGTCAGCCGGTGTCCCCCAAGCCCCTGCAATCCAGAGAAGACAGTTTCATTCTGCCCTCCTCACGGTGCTTGGGAACTGATGTGGCATGGTGTCTCCTGAGCTGAACTGAGGGCTCTGTCTGAGGCCACCTGGATTCAGGGACTCTCCCTGGTCACCTGAGCCCTCACTGCTCCTTGGCCTCCTCCCCCCAGTCTCCTTACCCCCACCCCATCTTGCTTCCTCTCCCCTCTAGGGAGTAAAGCAGATGATTGCCCCACCCCCCCATCCTTGCACTGCTTCAGTAGCGCCATCTGCCACTACCTGGCTTTAGTACCCCAGACCCTCAGGTCCAGATCCCTCAGCAGTCTTCTAGAAGCTTCTCTTCCCTCCTTGAGAGCTGTACCCTCCCTAAGGGAAGCCCTGGTGCCATTCGATGGTGTGATGCAAACCCCGTGTGGGAGCGCAGTGTTGGGAGGGGCCTTAGATGTCAGCTAGGCCTTTGTGCCATGTCCTTGGGAGTGTCCACAGTCGACGCAGTGACCATCTGCAGGGCAAGCCTTTCTGCAGCAGCGCCCCTTCAGGCTGGAACAGCAGGGCATTAAAGCTGGTTACTCGGGGGGCAAGTAAGACGGTGCAGGTGCTCTGGCCCCACAGAGGCACCCTCCACCACACGCCTGGTGGTGTCACCTGGTATGGGGAGACCGGCCCATCCTCCATCCCTGCCAACCTCCCTCCAGCAGACCTCTCCGGGTTCAGTGCTAAGGTCTTCTCCAAGGAGGCTCCATCAGGCCAGGAGCCTGAGGTTAGGTGGGAATGCAATTGCAGCAAGAGGGACGACAAATAAGCCAATTTATTTTATCTCACCTGCTTAGAGTCAGGGTCTTTTTTGAATGGAAACAAGCAGATGTATGCAAATGTCATGCAAATTAGACCCTTCCTGGACTCATAGAAAGAAAATGGAAGGTCTGGTAGCATCCGGGGCCTGGCATGCATTTCGTCACATGCGTTGGAAATCTCTGTGTGCTGTGGGGGTCAGGGTCATGGGGATGGCATGTCCTGAGGGCCAGGGGTTGGGGCTGTCAGGTCATCTGGAGTATCTTGGAGGTGGCAGGGGGCAGGGACCCCAGGGCTGCATGTTGTGGGTGGTTTCTTCCCCGACTCTGGCTCCTTTCTACTTGCCAGGGACCTTGCTCGGTTCAGTTTCAGATGTGCTGGGGGACGGCCCCATCCTTCCTGCTTCCCAGAGATATTCCACATCTTCCTTGATACCTGCCTTCCAGAGCCCTTCAGGGAAGCGTGGTGGCTCAGGTTTGTAATTCCAGTGACTCAGGAGGCTGAGGCAGAAGGATCGCTTGAGGCCAGGGGCTCAAGACCAGCCTGGGCAACAATAGCAAGTGCTTTATTTCTAAAAATTAAAAATTAAAAAAGAAGACAAGCTCCACTCAGTGTCTACCCTGAATCCTGTCTGCACAATAGTCTCTGTCATTGTGTTATATCCTGATGGAGACAGGTGGGTACAGAGTCCCCTAACTGGCTGTACACCGGACCCTTCTAGAGAACCTCTCACACTTCTTGAGATGCTGGCTTGAGTGCTCAGGGTACCCGCAGGGGCCTCGTGTTTTGAGAGCTTCCTGATGACTGATCATTTGTTAGGAGCAGACGCTGGGTGCAGAGAGCACCCAGGGCTCCTTGAGCTGTCAGGCCCCACTCAGAGCACATGCAGGATGCAGGGGCCTTGGGTACATGATCTCCTGCAAGCCTCTCAACAGCCCTGCATCTCTCCAGGAGGAAACAGGCTCAGAGGTGGGGCTTCTTTCCCAAGACCACTCAGCAGGGAGGCAGCAGAACAATGAAAACCTGGCTGTCTGGGATCCAGAGGCCACCTGTGCCTGCTGTGTCCTCCCAGTGTCCTTCCGGGGGCTTCCCCCAGAGCAGGGGCTGGGGATGAATGACCCACTGTGCTCAGGAGGGGCAGGTGGAGGCTGGGAGACTTGAATAGCCTGTTGTGTTCAGGACGGCCCCACCCTACCCCACCACGGATGTCAGTCGCACTGAGGTTGAGAGTGTGTGCATGCATGTCTGAACTGCAGACATGATACCTTCACCATAAACATGTCAGCGTGGGTTTCCTAAAGGCAAGGACGTCCTCATGTGTGACCACAGTTCAGTTGTTGAGGCACGGGGTGGACACTGGTGGAGGAATGACTTGGGTTTGGTGCCAACTGGGGACACAGGACTTCTGGTCACGGGGAGTCGGGTGTGAAGATGGGAGCGCATGGCCATCATGTTCCTAGATCCCAGTTCTCTTGAGAAATGCTGCCTCTTTCACCACAAAGTCCTTTGTATCCTCTGTGTTGGACATGTTCCAAAACAATATGTTCTAAGATTTGGAGCTGGAAAGAAGAAACAAACATTTATTAGCTGCTTTCTATGTTCTGTGACTCATGCGTTTCACCTTAGTTCTTGCATCCTGAGAGAAAGTAATTCATACATTTGTTAGGAGCAGACACTGGGGTGCAGAGAGGTTAAGGAATTTGCCCAAGGTCACACAGCTGGTTGGAGGCAGAGCTAAGATTAAAACATAGGTGGGGGTTGCTTCAGAGCTTAAGGTCTGGCCCAGTCATCCCTAGCTTTGTGCCTCTGGGCAAGTGTCTTAGCCTCTCTGAATCCAGTTTTCTCTTTCATAAATGAGGATAATCACGTCAGTCCCAGCTGCCAAATGGGACAGCGAGAAAGTGCTATCTACTGTCTTACTCTGTTGCCCAGGCTGGGGTGCAGTGGTATGATCATGGCTCACTGCAGTCTCCACCTCCTGAGCTCAGGTGATCCTCCTGCCTCAGCCTCCCGAGTAGCTGAGACAGGTATGTGCCACAATGCCTGGCTAATTTTTTATTTTTTATAGAGATGGGGGTCTTGCTTTGTTGCTCAGGCTGATCTCAAACTCCTGGGCTCAAGTGATCCTGCCTTAGTGTCCCAAAGTGCTGGGATTACAGGTGTGAGCCACCCTGTCTGGCCCAGTTAGCATTTTATTGTGACACGGGTGTGATTTTCCTTTGGGTTTGAGCCCATCCCCTGGTGAGGGACTGGCTTGGCAGGTCCAGGGCCATTCAGTGATGGGCACTGACCTTTGCTTCAGGGATGGAGACAGGGCACACTACAGCTGTTCACGTGGCAGGAGGCCTGTGCCCTCCTCGAGGATGATCTCCCATGTGTAGCCAGCCTCTTTCTTGTCCCCAGCCTCTTTTCTGCTTTTGATGATCTCTGAGGCTTCAGAGAGTGATGCCAGTGCCTTCCCACGGTTCTGATCTGTGGCCGAGAAGGAGGCCCACATCTCTGCTCTCTGGGCCCCCATCCTTTGTCTCCCTCCTGCCCTCTAAGCCCAGATCTACCCCCACATCCTCCACCCCCCCCCCCTGCCCTCTAGACCCTGCCCCAACCTCCCTCCCCTCACCCTGTAGGCCCCCTGCCCTTAGAATCCACCAACTAGGCCCCCCAAGAGAGACCTGCCTGACAGTTCAGGAATGAGCACAGGACCCATGCTGGCTGCCTGGGTGCTGACTGCCCTCCTCTGAAAGTGTGGGACCCCAGAGTCTGCCCCAGACGTCAGGTCAACTCCATGAACCTCACTCTGCCTCCCAGAGGCCTGTGCTGTCCCTTTCCTTCCAATGACTTGGGCAAGGAAACAGCCTGGTCTGGGGCCCAAGCAGTCCTGGCAGAGCCCAGCCTTTGGAGGAAAGTTGAGGCCACCCTGCCCCTGGGTCCCAGGGAGGCAGTCCTCACCTGGTGAGATCTGGCAGAGAAGTGACTAGGTGCTGGGGCTGCGATGGCTGGAGAGGGCAGGGTGGACGGCAGCTGGGCCCTGCCTAAGGGCTCATCTGGACTCACTGGTCTGGATGCCGGGCTGTGAGCCCCGCCAGACTGTGAGCCCCACCTGGCCCTGCCATGTGGTTCCTGGGATGCTCCAGGGCACTGAGCCCTGATGGGACCCCAGCCCGTGCCCAGCTCTGCCTTGATGACCTGGGTCGTCTGTGTCCACGTCCGCCCCACCGCTGTGCTGGCATCCCTGGGTCCGACTCCTCCCCAGGGCAACCTCTCCAGTGGATCTGAGAGCAGGTCTGCAGCTTGGCAACTCACATCCTCCATCCTCTGCAGCTAACTCCTCCGACCCTCTCTCTACTCCTGTGGACATTGAGAGTTTGGGACACAAGCCCAGAAAGGAAATGATTATTTCCAAACACAGCAGTGTTGAAATTATGGAAAGAAAAAACCCACAAAAGCAAATGTGCTGTTTACTTTATGCAAAATGTGCTTTGAAAGGAATGTTAAGATCAGGTAAGACAGGAGTTCCTGGGGTAGGGAGTCTTCTCTGTAGAACTGGGGTGGTGATGGGGGCTACGTAGGACAGTCATGGGTGGGGAGGGGTGTCGTGTGCAGATGTGGTCTCCACCTCCTAGGAATGTCTTTGCCTGGGGACAACAGGCGTTTTGGAGGGTTCGCTAAGCAGCCTCCCAGCTAACCAGCACTTATGGGGTGCCAGACACTGCATCGGAGCTTGGCGGGGTCAGACATGCCCCCAGCACACATCACACACACATCACACATACATAACAGACACATCACACACACTTCATTCACATTGTACACACATCACACATGCATCACACACATCACACCCACATCGCATACATAACACACATGCATCACATACATCACACACATCACATAGACATCACACACACATCACATACACATTGAACATGCATCACACTCATCATAAACACATTGTATACACGTGTGCTGGTGAAGGCATGGCAGCAGGTGCACGTGATAGAGCGAGTTTGTGGAAGGAAAAGGAGCACGGTTCTAGGAGGGTAAAGCCAAGGAGTTTGACTGGGGGGCTGGGCTAGGATGCAGTCAGGGGACTCAAGGAAAGGACACCTATCTGGGACTGGGGGATGTGTAAGAGTTCACTGGGGGGCTTCCAGACAGAGCCTGGGCAGGCAGCACCGCAGAGCTTTGGGAGAACTACAAGGAGGTCAGCCAGGCATGGGTGGAGGGTGAAAGGAGATGGGGTGGGAGGAGAGGGAGGGAGGAGGAGG
>NW_007247454.1:177100-195169 GCF_000164805.1 Carlito syrichta
AGAAAGTAGGGGAGGGAGCAGGAGGGGAGGGAGTGGGGGAGGGGGCAGCAGGACAGCGGTGGGGCAGGCGCCTTTGGCCCTTGCACCTTGCCTCTAGAAGGATTTCAAGGTGGGCGTCTGGGGCTGGGGGAGTGGGGAAGGGAGGTGGCATGTCAGTCCCTTCTGTGATGCAGAGCTCACCTGCTGGCCTCAGGGAAGGGAGAGCAGGCAGCAGGCCTGAGGTGGAAGTGGTAGAGACAGGATGGTTCCAGCCGGGAGTGCCCGGGCCAGCTGGAAAAACTTGCTGGAAGGAAGCCAGGCCTCATGTGGGCTGTGTGGAGGCCACCTAGATTCCTTCTTGTGTTCTGTTTGGTGGAGGATAATTGATGCACATTAAATGGCATGCGTTTGCAGTGTTGCCGTTTGATGGGTTTTGACACACGTCAACACTCCGGAAGCTGTTGTCATCATCCAGAGAGCAAGTCTGCCCACCACCCCCTACATCTCCTTTGTGGGATCCCCTGGGTCTGGCATCCTGGCCTGCCTGTGTCCTCCAGGTCGCGTGTGTCTTCTGGAGGGTGGTATAAATGGAAGCGTCTTTATGGATATGGGTTCTCTATTTTGAGAGCCGTACATGTTGGACCTGTAGACGCTTGTTTGGATTTGGCTGCTCCACTTCTGTCTTGGTGCAGTTGCCTGAGCCCTTGCAGCTCAGAGTGAGGTGGGTCCATGAGCGTCACCCGGGAGCTTGTTGGAAACGTAGAACCTGGCCAGGCGCGGTGGTACACACCTCTAATCCCAGTACTTTGGGAGACCAAGGTGGGAGGATTGCTTAGGCCAAAAGTTTGAGGTCAGCCTGGGAAACAGGGGGACCCTGCATCTATAAACAAATAATAAAGAGATGCTGCTAGGGACTCAGAACTTGTGTTTTCAGCAGATCCCAGGAGTTTGCAGAGAAGCCCTGTCCTCAGTCCTGGCCCTGACTCGGTTTCACCTCTCTGGTCTGTGGACCTCAGGTGCAGGTAGGGTGCAGGGGGGCTGGCATCTCACACAGGCATCAGCTCATGCGAGGCCTCATTTTGCCCCTTTCCCCATACGGCCTTTCTCTTGCTTCCCAGTGTCATGGTGTATGTTCTGTTTCCCCACCCCCAGGCACCTGCTCCAAAGTGTTTGGGATATGTTCTTACACCTGTGTGTAGCATGGTGTTTTTTTTTTTTTTTTTTCTGTATGTGTTTTATTTTATCTTTATTTTTATTTTTTTTGAGTTGGTGTCTCACTCTGTCACCCAAACTGGAGTGCAGTAGCACACTCACCGACACCACAGCCTCGACCTACGGGTCTCAGGTGATCCTTCCACCTCAGTCTTCCAAGTAGCTAGAACTACAGGCACATGCCACCACACCCAGCTAATTTTTTGATTTATTGTAGAGATGAGGTCTTACCAAATTGCCCAGGCTGGTCTTGAACCTGTGGTCTCAGGCAATCCTCTCATCTCAGCCTCCCAAAGTGCTGAGATTATAGGTGTGAGCCACTGCGCCCAGCCCATGTGTGTTTTAAATGCACACACACTCTGTTGTGCTGCAGCTCCCCTTCCATTTCCATCCTTGTCCCTCCACACCCCACACTGTGTTTCCTCCCACAGAGGGCAGGCTCTGTACAGTACATCACCGGCTGCTGCCTCAGCTTCCCTCGCCCTGTCTCTGAGGGAGTGTTGTGGACTAAAGGCCACATGGACCGCAATACCTCCCCATGGTTTGTCTCCCAGTGGCCAGCCACAGGGAGCTGAGGCCCCGAACTGTCAGCAGCAGATCTGAACGGTTGTGTTTTCCTTTGAGTTAAGTTCGCGACTGACGCAGTGGATGGTCTGAAACCCTTTGATAGTCAGAGTCCCTGAGACCGTCTTTTCCCCAGCCCCCGAAGTACCTTCACTTCTGAGCATATTCCTCCCATGAATAACACGCCAACCGCCCAGGGAGCCGCGTGCTGCGCCAGTGTGCAGGCTTGTCTGAAATCCCGACTCTGCAGACTCCTCAGGGGGAGTGAAAGTTCCTCCTCCTGTGTCATCATTTATAGATCAGGTAATGATTTCCCTCTCTGCTTAATGACAGTTCTATTCTTGGAAGAGCCGGTCAGCTTGTCAAATACTGCTGATGTCCCCTCTGGTGTGGGGCTGAAGATGAGACATCTGGACCCATCACCCTCCCTACTCGTGGCATCTGCCACCAGAGGGAATAGTTACTTCCCTCAATGGACTGTCAGGGTGTGTGAGAATCTGGGGAGCCTGAGGTCCTGGAAAGCAAGCTTGCCCCCCTCCCCTACCCCTGCCCTGAGTTAACCCTGAGGTCCTGGAAGGCAGGCCTGCCTCCCATACCCCCAGTCCGCCCGGAGGTCCTAGAAGACAGGCCTGTCCCCTGCCCTGGGGGGTGGCCAGCCAGACCCCCAGGCCACCCTGAGGTCCCGGAAGATAGGTCTGTGCACCCCCCCACCCCTGTCCACCTTGAAGTCCTGGAAGGCAGGCCTCCCCCACTCCTGAGTCCACCCTGAAGTCCCAGAAGGCAGGCCTGCCCCCCAGTCCTGCTGGGTTCCAGGGGGTGAGGGGCTGCCCACCAACTTTCTGTGGGATTTTGTGGCAGCTAGTGAGACTCTACCCTGTGCCAGGCTCCATGCTGGCTCGGGGGGCTCAGGCAGGGGTCTGGCTGGCTGCGCAAGAGGACCTCCCTCTGAGAGAGAATCAGGAGAATCGTCCTCACCAGGCAGGCAGATCAGTGGAATCCCAAGGAGATGGGGGTCGGCTCCCCAGGACCTTACGGAGTGAGCCTTGCTCCCCACGGCTGAGGGGCAACAGGTGGATACGGTGTTCTCCCAGGGTTGGCCCTTAATATAAATTTAATTAAGAAAAACTGGTCTGCCCAGGGCCCAGGGCATCTGTGGACTTGTGCAACTCCAGTCAAGTGTTGGCAGAGGAGGCTGGGAAAGGAGGAGAATATGGAGAGCCCTTCTTGAGGCTGCATGTGTTACTGTCAGGGACTTCCTGACTCCAAGACCCATGGCATCCCCAGAGCTCGCGTGACAGGGTCGACTGGAGAAGCTGGAGAAGGAGAAACAGAAGGCGCTGTGGAGTCCTCACGTGGCTGAGCAGATGCGGCAGATGTCCCCAAGCTGGCTTGTGTGTGCATCAGGCTTGCTTGTCTGTGACCCCACAAACTCCATGGGCCTCCAGATTCTGTGACTCCCACAAACTTCAGGAGCCTCCAGATGCTGTGACCCCACAAACTCCATGAGCCTCCAAGTTCTGTGACCCCACAAATTATGTGAACTCCTCAATTTCACAAACCCCCAAATTCTGTGAGCCTCCAAAGCCTGAAGCCCTCACGGGTCTCTGGAGTCAGGCTTTGATTCTTAGCTTCGTTGGGCATGGACATCTAACACAATGTATCCAATTTGTGCCTGAGTAATATATATTGCTTTGTTTCTAATAATAACCAATTTTTGTTAAGATAAAAATCTTCCCTTTGGAAAAGGAGCAAATGCCACAAATTAGGCTAATTTAGCAAACATTTACATCTTAATGAATATGTTCTGTGGGAAATGGCGCACACTGTGATGTGAACAGGGCTGGTCAGCCAGGGGGCCAGGCCCTTGGCTTTTCTGCTGTGGGGTTTTAGGCTCTTCTGCTGGGGGGGTGGCAACCACCGGTCCGCGGCTGTGCCGGAGAGGCAGGGTGAGAGCATGATTAAATTGCGGCTGTAGACTCGACAACTTAACTGCAGCCCCTCGTGCTCCATGCTCCAGAATTTAATTTTCCAAATAAACTCCGTGTGGCTTTGATGCCCAGGGAGGATCAATAGGATGGAAATTGCTGGCAGTTTCCCTAAAGTCCTGCGATGGATTACCGCCCTCACCGCCCTCCTTCATGCTCCTTTTTCCTGCCAGAGAGAGCCCGCTATTCATTCCAGGCACATACTGCGTGAGGAATCGGAGAAAAATGTGGGAGCCGAGAAGGGAGCTGCGGGCCTGATGCAAGGGGCTGGTTGTGTCCTGTCCTGGCTCCGGGAAGGAGAATCGCCACCTTCTGCTCCATAGGTCTGGGCCTGGGGGACATGGAGCCTTTGGGTGCCCCGCAGGAGAACAGAGAATCTTCCTTGGCCAGCTCACCTTCCCCAGGAGGCCACCAGGAAGGACTGCCAGGAGTTGGCCCCAGGTGCTGCTGCCCAAGCCTCATGGCCGCCCGTCTGCTCTGGGGTCCTGGCTCCCTCACTTCCTCTCAGGACACTGAGGTCAGGCACAGGCTTGGTGAACACAGGCTTGCATGTTCCTTGGGGCTCAGGCTACAGTAGGGGCCGGTGGCCACAGACCGTTGGGAGTTTTCCCGTGGACTTTTCAGCTGTGGCGCTTGTGACACGGGACCAGATCTCACAACCTTTGTGTTCTTTTGTGAGACACCAGCAAGCTTATCAGTTGGTGGGAAGATGTTGGCTCTTAGAGCCTGGGCCCTGGGTCATGGCTTGGGAAACCCTGGCTTGTTCCAGTATAGGCAGGGACCAGGGGAGTGGGGATGGTGCTATAAGACGGGTTGGGTGCCATGTACTGGGGGTGGGGCAAGGATGCCAATGAAGTCTCAGTCCTTGTCCTGAAGGAGTTGTGGATTAGATAGGTGCTCCCATGGCTTCAGTTCTCAGTGAGATAGCATGAGTTCTGAAACCTGAAACTGGATTGAGTACAATCTGTTCATTGTACATTTGGGGAAACAGGCAGGGAGGTTGATGCTTTGCTGTTGCCCATGTGATTATGCATTCTAGTGTGCTGTTGTTCCTCTCAGCTAGAGGAGACTCAGGATAAGGCAGCAGAGCCAGGTGATGGAGATTCATACTGGAGGAGGCACTCTGGGCTCCTCCAGCCCCTCCAGCCCTTCCGGGCCTGTGTGGCAGGACCCCAGATGCCCCCCCCAGAGAGGGGCTGTGATGCCCTCCATGGCTGATAGATTGACCCTGTGTTGAGCTATCTGGAGAGTGAAGGTTCTGGGAAATTAATTAGTGGCAGTCAGCACAGACTGCCCAGAGGCTACAGGAATTTATGGGGGTTTTGTTTCTTTTTTGTCATGGAATAAGTTATCAGCATGTGTGTTGATTGATTTCCTGCTAAGTTCCTCTCTATTTTTTTATTATTATTATTTTTTTTTAAAGCAACACACTCTGAGTTTAGAGTCCTGGGAAGCATTTTAATGAACTTCCTTCCTGGATCACTTGTTTTTGGTGTTGACTGCCCCTATCTCTCTCTTTCTCTCTCTCTTTCTCTTTCTCTCTGTCTCTCTCTTACTCTCTCTCTCTCAGATCTCACTTAGAGACCAGCAAGAGGTTGTCCTTCTCTAGGCCTGGGACCCAGGACCAGGGAGGCAAGCAGGGTCCCCGGGCTGAAAAGTTTAAGGTGGCATCTGCTCTTGGGGTCTGTAGGCATGGGCTTCCTGAAATTCTTGCATCTGGCCCTGCCCTGCCTGGCCCTGCATATCAGAAGGAAACCTGAGGTGACATCAGGATCTCAGACCCGGGCCTCATGGCTATTCACGGAATTGGCATGGCTGGAACAGGTGGCCTGCCATGCAAGGGCCAAGGAGGAGCACACTGGAGGACTGTTGCCCATGTGGCCTGGGTGGCTCTGGGCAGCTCTGGGCAGTAGCTCAGGGCTCCCTCCTCTGTCCTGTTTGGGTGCTGGGGCAGTCCCTGTCCCCAGAGAAAAGTCCCCCAAAGGTGGCAGAGCTGGGAACAGGGCAGACAGGCCACTTCACATTGCTTCCTAGAGTTCATGATATTTATGGGACTTCCGTGGAGATGAAACGGAAAAGCAGAAACATAGCTGTCACCAATTTAAAATGTACAGTCCCCTCAGCTCAGCCCTGCAACCTGAGGAGGGGAGCCTTTGGATCGTGACAGAGGAGGAGAGATATGACTGTGCATTTGGGGCAAGAAGACGGGCTGCCGAGTCACGATGCTTAAGGAGAGCTCACCACATAACTAAGCACAGATACTCAGTGGAAAGCAATTATTGCCCATGCATTATGGACTTGGCATAGGGGAAGCTTTCTGTGTCTTAAAGCCTATTGTAATTCTGGGTCACCCATTCAGCTGTGGGGTTCCGCTGCCCCACCCCCGCCACGCACATTCTCTTAGCTGTTAATGCCTTGTGGGGATTTCCCAGCCATCTGAATACTTGGGGCAAGATGAGGACCCCAGCATGGCCTCTGGGGTTTCCTGAGCTCCCTTTGGCCATGTAGGCTGAAATTGCCCAAACCCTGGGACCCCTAAAATGTTCTCTGTGTCTATCTCCTCTACCTCCACAAGGTATGCATCCTTGAAAGGTGAGAATTATCGGGGGACAGATCAGATGGGAAGGAGGAGGTGTTGGCTTAGGGATGGCAAGTGAACATGGCTGTTGCCTGAAGCTCAAGGTCTGTGGGGACTCCACCAGGTGCCAGATGCCTGTAGGCTTGACTGTGTCCTTCTCAGGATCTGTGGGCCACAGAAATGTCCAAGGCGCCTCTCAGGCAGACAGAACCCACACACCAGAGTCACTAGTGCCCAGCTCCACTCCCAGTCCCCTGGGGTCCCCCAGAACGGAGGCTTGGAGAAGGTGGGCTGACAGCAGCAGGAAGGACTTAGGGGAGCTAGAGGAAACACTTTCCAAAACCAGAGGTTGGCTTCTACACTAGTGCTGTCCAGAAGGACTTTTCTGCAGTGATGGGAATGATTTCTGTTGGCGCTGTCTAGTGCCATGACCACTAACCACATGTGGTTGTTGAGCTCCTGGGATGAGGCTGAGCCACTGTGTGGCCGAGGATCTGAGTGTGGGGTTTTATTAATTTTGAGCATTTTGGGTTTAAATAGCCACACGTGACTACTATAGGAAGGAGGGCTGGGCAGGTATCCCCTGCCCCCATCTCCACCGTGAATAGTGTTGTAGCAGCCAGGGAGTGCAGCATTCCTCCAAGTCCTGCTTTCCTTGGGGAGCATGCCCAGAGCTGAAGTTGCTGGCTCATATGCAGCTCTATTTTTAATTTTCGAGAAACCTCCGTATCATCTTCCATAGTGGCTGTAATAATTGACGTTCCCACCAGCAGTGCTGGAGAGTTCCCTGTCCTGCACATTCTCGCCAGCATTTGTTCTTCTTTTTTTTTGATAACAGCCACTCTGACAGAGTGAGGTGATATCTCACTATGGCTTTGATTTGTATTTCCCTGACGGTTAGTGGTGTTGGCATTTTCCATATACTTGTTGGTCATTTGTGTGACTTTTTAAAAGAAATGTCTGTTCAAATCCTATGCCCACTTTTTAATGAGATAATTTTGTGGTTGCTGTTGAGTTGTTTGAGTTCCTTGAATATTCTGGATATTAGTCCCTTTTTGGATGAAGAGTTTGCAAATATTTTCCCCTCTTCAGCAGGTTCTCTCTTCACTCTGTTGACTGCTTCATTTCTATGCAGAAGTTTTTTAGCTTAACATAATCCCACTTGTCTATTTCTGCTTTTGTTGCCTGTTATTTGAAGTCTTACCCATAAAATTTTTGCCCAGACCAAGGTCCTGAAACTTTTCTCCTATGTTTTCTTCTAATAGTTTTATAGTTTTGGGTCTCACATACAAGTCTTCAATCCCTCGTGAGTTGATTTTTGTCTGTGGTGAGATGTAGAGTCCTAGAGTTTCATTCTTCTGCAAATGTATATCCAGTTTTCCATTTATCGAAGAGAGTGTCCTTTCCCCAATGTATGTTCTTGGTGCCTTTGGCTGTAAATACATGGATGTATTTCAGTGTTCTCTGTTCTGTTTCATTGGTCTGTATGTCTGTTTTTATAGCAATACCCTGCTGTTTTGGTTACTACAGCTTTGTGTAGTGTATTTTGAAGCCAGGGGGTGTGAAACTTCCAGCTTTGTTCTTTTTGCTCAATATTGCTTTGGCTATTCAGGGTCTTTTATGGTTCCATATGAATTTTAGAATTATTTTTTTCTATTTCTGTGAAGAATGTCATTGGTATTTTGAGAGAGAGTTCCCTGAATTTGAAGATTGCTCCCACCACTCTTATGTAATATAGGACTGGAAATTCTGGCCAGAGCAATTAGGCATAAGAAAGAAATAAAGGGCATCCAAATTGGAAAAAAAAAAAAAAGAAGTCAAACTGTCTCCCTTTGCAGATGACATGATTTTATGTATAAAGACTCCACCAAAAATCTCTTAGAACTGATGAACGAATTCAGTAAAGTTGCTGGATACAACATCACCATACAAAAATCAGTAGCATTTCTATATACCAGTAATGAATTAGCTGAAAAGGAAATCAAGAAAGCAACCCTATTTATTATAGCTACAGAAAATTTAAATACTTAGGAATAGATTTAACCAAAGAGGTGAAAGACCTCTACAAGTGAAAATGACAAAAAACTTAAGAAGAAAGTGAAGAGGATAAAAAAAATGGAAAGCCATCCCACACCCTGGGTTGGAAGAGTCAATGTTGTGGAAATGGCCATGCTGCTAAAGCAGCCGGCCAGGCAGAGGGCATGGGGTGTCAATGCCTCTGGCATGAGTTGCACTGGCTCCTTGGAGCAGCTCCTTCCTGCAGCCCAGCAAGCTGCAGTGGGATCTGGGCTTCCTCCCTGTGGCTCCACTTCCAGAAGGACATCATGGATTTGGGTCGTCGAAAGTGCAGTACCAGGATGGAGGCCACTGCTTCTGCTCACCTGGAGAATGCAGTCTCATGACTCGTAGCACTGGGGCCCACCTGGTCCAGTTTACAGAAGAGGTGGAGGGAAGTGAGAGCCCAGCTCTCCTGGCCCTGCCCCTCTTCCACATCGCATGCCTCAGTTCATCAGGGGAGTTTCCTCTTAACCAAGTTCTGGGCACAGGCTTCCCTCCCCTCTAGGAAATGCTAGGCTGGGCTGTCCCAGAGGCCTGTCATAGGACACCCACTCTACCCTTCCCACACCCCTTCCTCCTCCCTGGCCTCTCCCTTCCCTTCAGGGACTGAAGGTGAGTGCCTCTTCTCAAGGTGGAATAGGGCTTGCCAATGACATTAGATGCAGGCTGGATATATGTGGACATGGCAGCGTCCTTGGTACCTGGGCCCCATGGGATCACTGAGACCAAGCCGGAATGAGGTGTCAAGGATAGATCACAAGATCTGAGTGATGACCTGTGACCCTGGGGGGAGGGTGTACCTGCGAGTGAGGCTCAGCTGTCAGGACAGGGTCAGAGACCCCTGGCTGTTCCAGAGAACACCGACTTGAGCTTCCGTCCATGGTTGATGACGGGCCAGGCACAACTCTGCAGGAAGCAGGAATTTGGGTCCCCTTGGCCTGGAGGAGATGCTCCCTTGGCCTGGAGGGGAGGCAGTAAACCCTTCATGAGCTGCTCACAAGGCTCAGAGTTATCTCAGGACATCACTGGACTCCTTTCTGGGGGAGAGAGTTCTATAGAAGTTCATTTGTTGCCTCTGTTGTGAGGGAGGCCTGAAGAGAGGCCTTTGGTGAACATTTGGCCTCGAATCCGTCCACTGGGTTGGGGTTTGATTGTGGAAATGGCTCAGGCTGGGTGTCTTCTGTGGGAGGTGCCCTGTTGCCTGAGGGGATGATTCAGAGACTGTAAGAAAAAGTGTCCCAGGCCACAGAGCCACCTGGCAGCAGGTGCTCCATGTTGGGATGGGGCTATGGGGGAGAGCGTGAGCGGCGTTGACATTACTGTCATGGGCTGGGCAGGCGCTGTGAGCCTCATGGCACCTTGAACATGCCCTCCAGGGTGGCCCATATGGACAGAGATGGAAAAGGATGTGGGCGAGCTGGGCTGACAAGGTCTGATTAGATACAGAGTCAGAGGGCCTGAGCCCTGGAGCCAGTCTCGTCACTCGCTAGGTGTGTGCCCTAGGGCAAGCCCCGAGCCTCAGTTTCCTCATCGGCCAAATGAGGGGTGTTGGTCAGGGCTCCAGCAGGGTCCCAGCAGGCCACAGATGGCATCAAGTGGGTGATTTAGGGAAGCTAGATACAAGCTGTTCACAAAGCTGTGACCCCAGAGGGTGCAGTTCCTGCGGGTGACTATGGGGTGTTTTCAGGGAGTGCTGGGAGAACAGGAGGGCTGCCCTTGGGAGCTGTGACCCTCAGGGCATGGCCAGCCCAAGTTGGCTCTGCAGGGAGGGGGTGAAGCACCCTATGGGTGACTGTGACTGTTTCCAGGCTGGTCTAGGGGGCAAGGAGGTGGTAGAGCAGGAGGACTGTTCCATGGGAGTTGTGATTGTGACCTTCAGGACACTGCCAGCCCAAGGCAGCCTTGTAAGGGGGCCAGCCCAGTGGATGCTTGGCATCACTGCTGCCTGCTGGGGCTGCCCCCAGGCTGGACTAGCCAGAAGCTGCCCTGGCTGCCTGTGATGCAGTCCACATGGACCCTCCTTTCAGGCTGGGCTGGACAGCGAGTGTGAGGGGATGGGCCAGGTGGCCTTGCAACCCTCAGAGGGGCAAGGTCTGGAAGCCTCACTCCTGGCATCACAGGTCCCTACTCTCGCTGGACAGCACCAAGCTACTTCCATCCCAGCCAGGCTGGAGAAGGCAGGACTGTCTCCCATGCTCCTGTGCCACCACCAGCCGAGGGAGACCATGATGGATGGGCATGCGTCAGCCCTCATCCGTGGGCCTCGGAGCCAGGGCTTCACAGGACACATGGGCTGATGGAGATGCAGAGGTGAACTAATCCCTCAGTCGGTCCTTCCCAGGAAGGATGCGGAACAGCACTTGGACAATCAGCGGCCATGCGACCTTGTGGAGAGCTGTAGACGGTTGCTGGGAGGGCAGGCAGTGCTGGGGCACTGGAGAAAACCCATAGGGTGAGTGTTCAGGGCCGACGGGCCACTCAGACAGGAGAGGTAAGCGTGGGGTCCCAGATTGGTTTTGGGAAGTGTGGGGTAGTCTCTAGGTGGTCTTCTTACAAGATTAGAAAAAGAGACAAGGTCTGGCATGGTGGCTCACACCTATCATCTCAGCACTTTGGGAGGCTGAGGCAGGTGGATTGCTTGAGCCCAGGAGTTCGAGACCAGCCTGGGCAACACAGTGAGACCTTGTCTCTACAAAATACCAAAAAAATTAGCTGGGCGTGGTGGTGTGACCTGTAGTCCTACCTACATGGGAGGTTGAGGAGGGAGAATTGCTTGAATTCAGGAGGTTGAACCTGCAGTGAGCCATGACTGCTGTGGTCATGCCACTGCACTTTAGCCTGGGGGACAGAGTAAGACCCCAACTCAAAAAAAAAAAAGAAAAAAAGGAAAAAGAGATGGGGTAGAGAGAGTCAAGACCTGCAAGCCTGGAGCCCAGTCCCATGGCCCTCCTCCTACTTCTCCACCCCTGATCCCAGAGTGCCTGGCTGTGGAGGGTGGGGTTCCTACACCCTGAACAGCCCCAGTCCCACTTGGGGTGCGGGACCTGTGGTCCTCTTTGTCCTTGGACCTCAGGGTACTGTGACCGGAGCATCTTCACCATCCTGTTAGCTCCAGCATCCACAGGAGCAGGACCAGTATCCAGAGCTGAGAACTGTCCTGCCACTGGTGGGACCCAGTGTCCTCCATTCCGCTGACCCTGTGGTGGGGCCTAGCTCTCCCCCCATCCCGCTGACCCCATAGTGGGGCCCAGCACGTCCCCCGTCCTGCTGTCCTGATCCTCTGTCTTTTTGACCCACCTCCCTGACATGGCATTTGCCTGAGGGCTGTGGTCACCAGGACATCCATGAGAGCCACAGTGGCAGCCGTAGGTGGCTCTCCAGAGATGAGGATCCAGACCCTGGGACTTCCTCTGGGGGTGTTGGGGTGGGAGGAGGGGGAGCCAGGCCAGGACGCAGCCTCCTGAGTATGTGGTCTTGCATCGAGTCCCACTTTGGCCTGTCCACAGGAGGCTTCTAAAGCCTGAGCAAGCCTTAGTGGCACCTGGTGTGGGTGGGCCAGCCTCTTGTGTTGGTTATTGCCCAAGAGCTTGGGAAGGGGGGTTTATTGGCTGGCTGAGGGCTGTCCTGGTGGTGGGGGTGCGGGGAATGTGGGGCCTTCAGCAGGCAGTGGGAGAGGGGCATTTCAGAGTTCCCGTGGCCACTTAAGCCATGAGGGATGATGGTTGGAAGAGCCCCTCATGCTCACAGAGCTTTACAAGCTGTGTTTGCCTTCAAGATGATCTCACTCCACTTGGCAAGAAAGACCTGATCTCTGCAGACGGGACACAGATACTTGGATAGGCCACATGATGTGGCCAGAGGTTGGGCGGCGGCTGGGGAGTCTGTGTCGGTCACCATGGCTGCAGCTTGGAGGTGCCCCTAGGGCTTCCCTGTTGGAGACCCTGCTCTCAGGGGAGGAAGAGGAACCCAGAGAGAGATGAATCAGTGTGTCTGTACACCCTGCCCACCTGGGTGGGCTGGTGCCCTCTGCAGGGCAGGATGTGTGGAAGGACTTTTCTCTCTGGGTATGGAGGCAAACAGTGCCCTAGGCGTCCCCTGGCCTTCTCCCCTCCCAAGTCTCCCCAGTCCATCTCTCCTGTGTGTGCCCCAGCTCTGACTTGGGCCTGGCTCCTGCTGCCACTGTCGAGGTCACAGGGAGAGGCCACCACGTCTCTAATGCGGCCTTTGGGTGGAGAGATGAACACAAGGAGCCACACGTGACTTAGGATGACATGCCAGGACTCCTGCTGGATTTTTTTATTTTGGCAGATGGTCTCTCAGTAAATCGCATCTGACAACCCAAAATAAATTGTGCAGAAGGAAACTTGGTGCACAGCTTCTGTGGCCTTGCTGAGCCCAGTTCCCAGGATGGTGAAGAAGGGCTCAGGGAAGGACCGGCTGTCCAAGCATGACACACTCAGATGGTCCGGGGCCGCCGCCGCATCCAGTCTGCCTGCGGGTAGGAGGGCTGGGCAGCATTGGCAGAGTCTTGCCCAGTACTCGGGGTTGAGGGAGCTGCTCTGGACCGGGACACATCTTCTCAAGGATTAACTGAAAGAATCATAAAAGGAACAAGACAGGGCAGGGAAGCTTTAGATAAGGAGCCAAGGACATGGCATCTTTGAAAGTTTTCCCGAAGGAGATGTCAGTGCTCGCTGAGACGGGCAGAATTTACTTTAGCTATTACCACGGATGAATAATTACGGGCAGGCCGGCAAGCACTGCGAGTTCACTGCAGGTTAATTGGGAATAATGGGTTTCATTCCAAGCCATGAGAAATGATATTTCAGAGAGAGAGGAGAGAGTGATGGTGTTGTCCGCCCCCGTGAGCATCGGGCCTCCGTGCACTTGGCTCTGCTGGTCCCGGCAGGGCCTCTTGGGTCGACATCTGGGCCTGGGTCTTCATTGGGCAGAGGCCTGTGGGATCTGGGAGCTGAGGCCAAGAGATCGGGGGGCTTTTCTTCATGGCTCCCCTTCCTGAGAGCAGGGTGGGTGGCTTTGGGTTTAACCCTGCAGCGAGTGTTTGTTGCATGCCCGCATCTGGCAGGACTTAGGGTCTCCACCCCCTTGAACCTGTGGGTACTATAGAGCTAGGGTGCTGTGCTCAGGGGCTGACCAGAGGGTGCAGGCCAGAAGAAACACGGTGCCAGCCACTGTGTCTTACGTTTTCTAGTGGCCACATCAAATGCAGTAGAATGAGAATTATTGCCCCTGTTTTCCAGGTGAGGAAAACAGGGATCAGAAGTCATGCACTTGCCCTAGAACTGGAGCCCAGAGCCTCTATGCTTGTTTTAATGTTCTCTCCACTACCACAACCTCGAGAAGAAAGACCTCTGATGTAGATCCAGCAGAGCCATCGTGTAGCTAGCTCTCCAGGCTGTGTACTGCACAACTACCTTCGTGTGGGTGACAGTGTGAAAGGTGTCCCTAGGATTGTGCCGTGCAGCCACTTTGCATCCAGGGCAGCCTGGCCCTCCTCTTCTGTCCACCACACCCCTGCCACCTGTCCTTCCTGGCACAACAATGGAAGGCGTAGGAAGGGGTCCACCCCCAGCTTGCAGAAGCAGGGGTGGTGGCTCCACCTATGGATTTAGCTGTGTTCAGGCCATCCTGGACACGCGGCCCAGGTGGACAGTGAGTCTCATCTGCTCACTCAGCACCCCTGCTTAGGGATGGCTGGGGGAGGCGGGTGTGGGGTCCGGGGAAGTGGGTTCCACTGAAGGTCATTCTGAGGGTGGTGTCCCCCTCCCCCACCCTGCCAATCCCTGGAATGGAGACGATGACAGAGCTCCTCGCTAGTAGGGCATCTGCGTCTCCTGTGCAGAGGAAGGATTTACAGTGGGACCAGCAGACGGGCTCACTCGCCCCATGGCAGGCGGTGCTGATGGATGCCCGCACCCGTCAGCCGGATGGTTCCTTTCACAGGTGCCATCTCCCGCAACTCAGGAGGCGCCGTAAATCCTTGGGGTGGTCGGATGGGCCTGTCAGGACAGCCACCTGGACTCCTGGCAGGGCCATGGTGGTCGCAGCTGTGAGCAGAGGAACCTTGCCTAGGACGGCAGCCTGGAGACTTGGCCAGCGCAGAAGTTCCAGGCTTCAAAGGCCCACAAAGTTCGCCAGGTCTGACAGACATTCGGCCTGTGTGTCCCCTGAGTGGATGCGGAGCTCACTACTCCACGGTCTGGCCCATGGAGAGGCTTGCACCTCCCTCACAAGCCCTCCTCCTCTGGGGCTGAACTCCAACTGCAGCATTTCCATTTCCTCCGTGATGCCCAGCAGGACCCTGGGGGAGTCAGAGATCCGCACCTTCTTCGCAGCCTCAGAACTGGCTCGTGCCCTCTCGCCACAGCAGACATGTCAGTCTGTGCAACGACACATCTGTAGCATCATAGGGAAGCAGAGTGGAGCCCAAAGCCAGTGACCTGGAGATGCCCTCCACCCCCCAACGTTGTGGGGCAGTGGTCGTAATGTGGGGTCCAGCATCCTTCCCTCGGGCTCCCTTGTTCTAGGCATTGCAGAGTCTGGTAGCTTCTAGACATCAGTGCAGGGGAGCAGCGTGTCACGACTGTGTGCCCACATGTGGGAGTCCCTGTGGAGATGTCAGAGGCTTGCAGGCTCCTTTTGACTCTGCGTCCCAAGCCTGGCTTACTAGGATCCTGGAGAAACTTGCAAATATCCTGTGTCCCAGGTCCTGCCTTTCCCATGTCCCCTCAGAGGGTCTAGGTGGGGGCCAGGATCCTGCAACCCCCAGTGATGCTGGTGTGGACCAGGCTTGGGACCTTGACCCAGAGGTGGGGTGTGCAGGACTGTCTGTGTCCAAGGCCAGCAGTCATCACCAGGCCCTGGCAGCCAGTGCTGTCCCAGCCTGCTGGCAGAGCGGGCACTTCAGGGGTCTGGATGGGTCCGAGGGATGGAAGAAGGGTGTGCTTGTGTGAAGCCTGTCTTTTGAGTAGAAGTTTTGAATGGTTCACTCCTGTTGAACCAAACACTTATTTTTCCCATGCGGAGCTTCTGACTTTGACTCTGTGTACGGGAAGAGGAGGGGTCACCTGTGGGTGACGCCAGCTGGGGCCTTGTGGATGGCCCCAAAGGGCTTCTAGGTAAGGGTAAAAACCTCGCAGGCTCAAGGGGGGCATTTTCAGTACTTAGTCCCTCACATCTTTGGAATCTGCAGCTGCATGCATTTCCAGACATTGGCAAGTCGTTCTCGCAGACGAATGCCCCCCCCCACCCCATGGAAACACGGACTCACCAGGGGCAGGCGCATTTAGAGGGGCTGCAGGAGCTGTCTTCGTGAGTCAATTTAAAGAAAAATCTGGTTCCTGCATCCTGTTACCACCTTGGAGACTGGCTTGTATATACAACCTCACGTCCCTTTCATTTAAAATATTAAAAAAAAAAATATTTAGCAGCAAAACTTTAACCTTCCCTTTAGAAATTGGCCCAAGGTCAGAGCTGTGCCTCTGACTTCCTGGGGCCCAGCTGGGAGCTGATGAGCGCGCTGCCCCGGCTGTGGCTTTGTCCCAGGCAACTGTACGGCCTTTGTGAGTCCCAGCCTGCGCATATGCACATATTTATCTTTCTCCGGCAGGCACCCGCAGGGCAGGTGCTAGGCTCTTGCCTAGGTGCTTCCAACAATGTCCCCTTGTGGTGACATTCATGCAGCAAATGGAGGATGATGGCTGCAGATGCTGGACCCAGAGCTGCTGGAGGTGGTGGGGTCTTACTGTTGGCACCAAGCCTTGCAGTTACTTAGTAGGGCCCCCCCCAGAGTTGATTTGCTGTGTGATCCGTGGTGGGATCTGTGGTGGGTGGGTGTGTTCCATGGTGGAATATGTGTTGGGATGGGTGTGATCCATGGTGGAATCTGTGGTGAGATGGGTGGGATCCGTGGTGGAATCTGTGGTGGGGTGGGTGTTATCCGAGGTGGGGTGGGTGTGATTTGTGGTGTGATCCGTGGTGGGATGGTGTGGTATGAGGTGGGATCTTGGAGCTGATAGCAGGTCAGGACTCTACACCTCCTCCCTCACTTTGCTGCTTACAAGGGTGTGCCAGTGAGCCCAGGAAAGTGAAGATGGATGGGATACTGCCTTGGAAGGGAGGTATGGCCACGTGTGACCTGGCACTGTCGTCTGTAAGTCAGGTGTGGATGCCATGCATGTCCTGCTGTAGGTGCCAGAGCTGCCAGCATGTGTTGGGCCCCCTTGTCTCCTCTTCCTGAGTAAGGCATTGTCCTACTCCTGTGGATAGAAAGTTGTGAGGTTTGGGGACCCAGAGGCAGAAACCAGTGAGGCATGGGTGGACACCTGGCCCTGGCCCTGGCCTCCATCCACATCCCAATCTGATTCAGGTATGCTTCTTCCCATGCTTGTGGAGCCTGGGTCTCAGGGGTACCAGCCTCTTTTGCCCATTCTTCCGCCCTCACCCACGGAGATGTGCAAGGTCTCCAGCTGAGGGACTTCTTCTCCTGTCAGCCTCCAAGCTCTGGGTGAGAGAGGCATCATGGAGACGGTGGTGGAGGGACTCCTACCCACTGATTCCTGCACGATGGGGCAGCCTTATGGAACTGACCCGGCAGTCAGGGGCTGTAAATCACAGGGTGAACTTGAGAGGCCTCAACTGAAGAGTTGACCAACGTCTGTCAACTGAAGAGTTGACCAACGTCTGTCAACTGAAGAGTTGACCAAGAATGTTGGCATATGGTCCCTCCAGGTCTGCCATCCTGACAATGTTTCCACTGGCCCTGGATTCTCCCAGAGACATCTTGTCGGACCTGTGAGCTTGATGGCTCCCTGGGGACAGCTGGGCAGGAGTGATCCGAGAGGCCAGGGAGGAGGCGGTATGAGTGTCAAGTTGTGGAGATATCCACACCCTTTCCCATGCTGGCACAGCTGCCTCCCTGCCACCAAGCCTGTCCTTGGGACCCCCACCCAGCACCAAGACCACACCATGGCTGGTCAACTTAAAGGGCCACCTCCTGGTCTTGGCCCCGTGTGTCTTCCCTGTGGTCTCAGGTGGGTGGGTTTCTGGAGCTGCCTTGCCTGTGTCCCTCTGGCACTTCGCGTCTCTCTCTGGTAAAATAAATACAACTCTAGTAGAGAAAAGTTAATAACTATGTCTCCACAATGGAATCGGAGGTGTCCCACACTGGAGTCACCATTACATCCCTGATGACTCTAACCAGATATTGGCAGATGTGGATGCATGCTGGAGCTGGGGTACCCATTCCCTCTTTCTTCGGGAACCCGCTGAACAGAGAAATCTGCATCCCCTGGGCTCTCCAGCAATTCTTGATCCCAGAGGAGAGGGCTCAGAGTCAGCGATGTGAGTGCAGCAGGTACCATGGAGGGAGGTGTGTGTGTGTGGCATGGGGGGAGGAGACATGGAGGGAGGAGGTGTGGGGATGGTAGGGTAGAGTGGGAGGGAAGAGGTGTGTGTGTGGGGGGAGGGGTTATGAGGCATGGTGGGTGAAGGCCTGAGGGGATGAGGTGTGGGGAAGGAATGGGGGAAGGAAGTATGGGGGTAGGAGGCATGGGGAGTAAGGGTTGTGGGGAGAGGAGGTGTGTGTAGGGAGGAGTTAAGAGGTGTGGGGGGAGGAGACGTGTGTGTGTGTGTGTGTGTGTGTGTGTGTGTGTGTGTGTGTGTGTGTGTGTG
>NW_007247454.1:196245-197094 GCF_000164805.1 Carlito syrichta
GAAGAGGGGCTTCCTGGAGCCTGAACGCAGCCTGTCCTGGGCCCTGGATAGCACTGCCCATGGGGCAGGCAGCCCCTGGAGGCAGGCTGGTGCCCCCCACCATTCCCCCTTCTGCCATCTGGCACAGGACAGGAGGCCTGGCCTGTGACACTAGCTATCCTGAGGACTGTGTGCAGCTGCAGACCTGTGGGAGGACTCGGGAGATGCTGATGGTGGGATGCGAGTCTGCCATGGGAGGGCAGTTGGTCTGAAGAAGGACAGGGCACGACCCCAGGGGGCTGGGGGCCAGGGTTTGGGGAAGAGCAGCTCTGTCTTACCCACAGGGGGCCCCAAGCAAGGCCTCTTTGTTGTCAGGGGTCAGGTGCCAGGGATCAGGTGTTACATCCAGGCTTCTGGGTCACAGAGTGCAGGGTCATTTCTGCTTTGTCTGCCTTGGAGGTGGTGTTGAGGCCACTGGCATGACAGAGGCTGGGCTAGCTGGGAGGGTTTGGTTCACACCTCTTGGTCTCTGTCTCTGGAAACCACCGCCTCCCCACCCAGGGCACTAAGGATTCATTGAAGGGAGAGGTGAGGCTTGAAGCCAGAGGGCATTTGTAGTGATCACATGGGGAGATGGGCAAGGAGCATGTGCACCAGTCACTCCCTCTGTCCCTGGCGACAGGCTGGTGTTTCTTGGACCACCGTGTGCAGGCCAGGAGCTGGGGGAGCAGCAGGCAGGGTGGGCAGAGCTGTGGTTCTAGACAGA
Source organism: Carlito syrichta (assembly GCF_000164805.1). Lineage (NCBI taxonomy): Eukaryota > Metazoa > Chordata > Mammalia > Primates > Tarsiidae > Carlito > Carlito syrichta. The sequence goes on from NW_007247454.1 coordinate 196,991, forward strand.
AATCTAGTAAGGGCAAGGGCTGCCAAGGCTGGTCCTGGGACCCCAGCTGTGCAGGGGAGAGGAGGAGGGCCTGCAGCAGGGGTGGGGAGGTGGAGGGTGGGGGG
>NW_007247454.1:197186-201220 GCF_000164805.1 Carlito syrichta
AAAGAGGAGGGGTGCCTTGGAGGGGGAGGGGGAGAGGGGCCCATGCAGAGAGGAGGGAGGGAGGAGAGGCCCATGCAGCTGGGGCAGGGGGAGGGTCTGCAGTGGCATCTGCATGTCCCCCAGCCCCTAATTTCCCCTCCCCACCGCAGGCCCTTGTGGGTTCAGTGCTGTGACTTCAGACTGGGAGCCAGGCCCTGAAGAGCATCCAGGCAGCTGTGGGGTGGGGGCAGCCATCCCTGCCGCCCGTGTGCTACCCCTGGAGCCGCCCTTACCCTGCTGGGGTGAGCTGGCCCCGCTCCTCATTCCTCCACTCCTGGCCCCCAGGGTGGCCACTGCTGGGGCTCCCTGAGCCCGGATGATACCACAGCCACAGAGCTCTCTATGTGGACACAGGACCTGCCGACTCGTTCTCTCTGGGCGAGGCATCTGCCATAGGAAGCAAGGAACCCAGGGAGCAGGAGGTGACACTGAGGACTCCTCAGAAGACCGGGGCCGGGCTTTCTCCCGCTGTTACAGAATCCAGGGATATTGCCTGGGAGGAGACATCGCGATTATCTGGGCTGGTGAGACCCTGGGCTGATGAAAACCCTGACCTGGAGAGGGAGGGTCTGTTTGCAGCTGGCAGCACAGCTGGGCTAGGAGCAGTGTCCCCGGCTGCGCCCAGAGATCTCCTCCTGCACTCCCTCTTGCAGTAGAAGGGGTGGTCTGTGGGTGCTGTGGAGGGGGTTGTCCTCCCTTGGGGTCCCGGGAGCAGCCCGAAGTAGAAAGGGCTTTTTTTTGCTGGGGCTTGGTCAGGGCTCTGGGGCTTCCCTGTCCTTTGTCCCTTAATTCTCTCCCAGCTCCTACCCCAGAATGCAGCAGGAAGGAAGTGGCGGAGGACTGGCAGGTGCCTGAGACCTGAGTTTTCACCCCGACTCAGGCACTGACGAGGATCCCTTCCTTGCCTCAGGTCTCAGTTTCCCCATTTGAAGAAAGGATCCCGAGTGTCTGCTCCCTAGTGTCCTGAGGCTCCAGCACAGCCCAGGGGAGGCTTTTCCTCCCCAGACAACCTCCACCCCTCTGCTCAGCTGGCAAGGCCTTCCGGCGTGCCTGGCACACGCCAGACATAGGCTGGCCCACCGAGAACAGGAGGGTGGGCTTCGCAACCACTGTCATCATAACCAGGGGAGCCCCCCACAGGCTCTGCGATCCTCAAAGAATATTAATTATTCACCAAGAATGTCTTCATACTAGTAATTCCCTTCTCCGGTGATTAATATTACATGTCATTAACAGTCAGAGAACATGGTATGATCAAAGGCAGCATAATTCGTAGCAAGATTTGGAGGAATAGCACAATATTTGTTAATTATGGGATTGATTCTTATGGCCTGGAATGTCCTAATTAGTCCTGGTCCCAACCGGACCCTGCCGTGCCTGCCAGGCTGGCTTTGAACTGCTGTCTTTCCCTGGGTGGCCCGGCCTCTGCCCGAGCGGGTGGGCCCCGAGCTTGCCAAGGGATCAGAGAAGCTTCCTCTCCCTAGAGCCACATGAAAGGGGGGCCCTGGGATGTGGGACTGCTCCAGGCCCACCGGTGCTAGGGAGGAAAGCGGGGCATTTCGCTCTAATTAGCCAGCACTGTTAATTGACTTCTTTGGGCTTTAGCAGGCGCAGCGTCCAGGGAGCTGTGGGACAGGAGCCTTCCAGGGACGGGGCCACCTGCTGCTTCTGCAGGCCCAGGATGCTGATGGCCAGGGAGGCCACGGGATGTCTAGGGTGGCCGTCCCCACTGGACTCAGTGGTACATGGGGTGCGGTGTTTCCATCAGTGGTGTGACTGGGGACAGTGCTTGTTTTTCAGCAAGCCTGTCACTCTTTCCCCACCTCAGTGCCCGCCCTGCCTGGTGGACACATCTGCCTCCCACAGGCCCCCTGTGAGCCTCTTCCCATGGCCAGTGTCCCCTCAACTCCCTTGACAGTGGCCCTTATGTCTGCGCTTCCTCACAGGGCTGCGGCTTCCTGGCCGCATGCTGCGTTCTCTCCCATTAGAGTCTGACGAGTGTTCCATGTGGTGTCTTGCCTGGTGTGGGGCACTGGGAGGTGCTTTTGCCTGGAGTGAACGCTTGAAAGAAGGGAGGCTTTGGTCCCCGGGAGGAGTCTGGCAGGGGCCTCCGGGCTAGGCCGCCAGGGAAGGTGCCAGCTGGAAAGGGGTCATGAGTCTAAGTTTAGGAGCAGGGCCCGGGGCAAAGGCCAGGCAGGTATGACTGAGCCTCCATGGGAGGCGGGGGTATGGGGACACAGGAGCTGTGGAACACTTGCATTGCCTGAGGCAAACCTTTGAATGTCAGGGGCATCTCAGAGACTCAGGGGACACTCAGGACTGAGCAGCCATGACCAGGCCACCATCTACTCCCATCCCAGGTCAGAACCATGTCCACACCACATCTCAGGAAGAACAGCTCCAGGAGTGGGACTGAGTGTGTGGGAGTGGGGAGAGCAGAGACCGAGAATATGGGCACAGAGGGGATGCCTGGGAGAAAGTGCCCACCTCTGCAGTCCACGTGGGACCCAGAGCCCTGCCTGCAGCTGCTCACAAAACACCCTGGGAATGCCAGGTAGCAAAGTCCAAACGCGAGGGCACTTGGAAATGTGGTGACAGAGTGACACAGGCACACCCTGAAGGCTGTGATGCAGGATCCTCTCATCTGTGGGCCACTGTGGGCAGCATTGGTATAAGCGGGTCACATGTAGCAGAGCCACAGGAGGGCAAAACACACCCCTCTGGGTTTCCTTGGACATGAAAATTCAGCTTCTTGTTTGCTGAAACCATTGTCCGGAAGAAATGCAACTTTTCCTGAAACCTTGAGAGGGACTCTCCCCTGCCTCTGGAGGGAGGCAGACCCCAGTGTCCAGTCCAGCTGCCTGTGGCTGTGAACGAGGCTGACTCCCAAGCAGGGATCCTTAGCTCACATTCCCTTGGATAGCTCAGGGCAGAACTAACTATCACCACTTTATAGAGTGGCCAGGGAAGGATCAAAGAGGTCAAGTTAGTTTCCCAGAATTGCCCAGCAAGTTGAAAACAAAAAAGACTGTGACTCGACCCCCAGGGGTCTGTCAGTGCCTGGGGACATGGGGATGGGTGTGAGGACACTGGAGGTAGCATGTGAACGACTGTGGCTCCTGTGTGTCCAGTGGTGACAGTGGCTGTGTGTGATGTGTCCAAAGTGCTCTGGATACTGTGTGTGATGACACTGTCTCTGTCTCCATGTGAAGGTGAGGAGACAGGCTCAGTGAGACGTGTCATGGGTCCTGAGCCTTAGTGAGCAGAACTGGACCTGGGCTCAGGGCAGCTCCCAGTTGGACTGTGTGTCGGCCCTATGCCGCTGGAGCTGGTTGCCTCCCACCACACGGTCCTCAGGGCAGCGAGGGCAGCGAGGTGCACGTGCCCTTCTCATGGAAAGGGACTGAGCTTGGCCGACTGGGGCCGCCCTGCTGGCTTTCAAGCCTCCTCCTTGCACCTTTCTCAGCCTTTCCAGTCCACAGGTTCCGCCCAGCCTCCCCCACCACCCACATGTGGGCAGAGTATGGGGCAGGCTTGGCCTGGCTTGCCCCATTTCCTTCTTGATGGGGGGCTGTGTCAGCCCTTCCCCCTCCTCTGTGAAGTCCTGACTGTCCTCTTCTCCCTCTCCCTGTGACCTCTTGATTCTCCCCCTCCTCCTCCTCCATGGGGTGTTCCTGGCCTGCCTCTTCCCCCTCCCCCCATTTGTCCTGGCCCATCCCTTCCCTCTCCTTCTGTGGGGTCCTGGCTCCCCCTTTTCCCCTCCTCCCATTTGTCTTGGCCCACCCCCTCCATCTCCCCCAGTGAGGTCCTGGCGTACCCCTTCCCCTTCTCCATGTGGGGTCCTGGCCAGCCTCTTTCCCCCTGCCCCCATGGTGGGATCCTGGCTCTCCCCTTCCTTCCTCCACCCCCAATGGGGTCCTGGCCTGCTCCCTCCCCCTTTTCCTGTGGGGTCCTGGCTCACCCCAACCCCCGCCCCCCAGGGGTCCTGGCCTACC